>NC_073313.1:167023739-167198739 GCF_027595985.1 Sorex araneus
CAGAGAGAGCAGAACATTCTGGCTGGTGACGGCATCTGTGTTCTCGGGTCTTGGACCATCTGGTATGAGGATTTTTATTTTGTTTTGTTTTGTTTTTATTGCCTTTTGGGTCCCACCCGGCGATGCTCAGGGCTGACTCCTGGCTCTGCACTCAGGAATCACTCCTGGCGGTGCTCGGGGGACCCTATGGGATGCCGGGGATCAAACCCGAGTCGGCCGCGTGCCAGGCCAACGCCCTCCCCGCTGTGCTATCGCTCCAGCCCCTGGTATGAGGTTTTGCAGTGCTGCTTGGTCCTTGTTACAGTGATGAGGGTGGGGACGGTTGCGCAGGGGCCGAGAAGGTGCTGGCTGTTGACTCGGGCAAAGTTTTGATTTATTCATTTTTATCTTGCAAAGATAACACCCCAGGATGGTGTGGGATGGGGAAAAGGTCGGGAATTCCTTGTAGCGTCCATTGTGAATAGCTCAGAGGAGAATTTTCCGCCCAGAGGGTCTCCCAGGAGAGGGTCCCCCAAGAACCGAGGCCAACCCTCTCCTGTTTGCAAACGCTCCCTTGGTTTCCCCTCCTCCCCACAGGGGGATAACCAGTGCTCAGGGCGGGAGCTCCCCTTCCGTCTTGGACAGCCAGCCCCTCAGCTCGAAGCCAGAAGCCCCTTCACCACTCAGCTGGTTTCCTGGTGTCTGGGCAGACCATGTGGCTTGAGGGGGGTGGGGGGGTCCCAGGGTCTGTCCAGAGGAAAGGGCTCTCGGAGACAGACGATGAAGGACGTGGGAATGTCCAGCCCCCAGTCCAGCACACAAACTCGCATTCCCACACAGTTCATCTGAGGAGACACATACACATACACACACACACACACACACACACACACACGCCCACAGTGTGATGTAAGAATTGTCTCAGCATGAGAAATGGAAACTGCCTTTCCTTTCCTTTCCTCCCATCTTGCTTGCGTCTTACTTGGCCGGGGACCCCGAGGAACGAGGGGAGCCCCCCCGCCCGCACTCCTTCCTGAAGAAGCCCCTCACCGCCCGTCCTTCCGGGTTATGTCCCCGGGTTATGTGCTCCGAAATCAACGTCCAGAAGGTTTGCTTTGCAGCGAGACCCTCACTGGGTCTTCCTACTGGCTGCTACTTTCACAGGGAGCGAAAAGCTTCCAGTATTGGTTCTGACTTTCCCTGATGTGGGGGTGTATAATAATCCCTGCATCTTTGTTTGGAGGCACTTGGAACCCTGTAAGGCTGGTGGGATAGCCGGTTGGCGGGTGCATTTCCTGTGTGAATCAAGTTGTACTTGATGTACAACCGTTTCACATGAAAGTTTCGGTGGAGAACAGAGAGGTTGGTTTTTTTTTTTTTTTTGCTTTTTGGGGTCACACCCAGCGATGCTCAGGGGTCACTCCTGGCTCTGCACTCAGGAATTACCCCTGGCCGTGCTCAGGGAACTATATGGGATGCTGGGAATCGAACCTGGGTCGGCCGCGTGCAAGGCAAATGCCCTCCCCGCTGTGCTATCACTCCAGCCCCCAGAGAGTTATTTTTAACGAATGTGTTTTACAAGGGGCTTTGGGTGTCCATTTATATCCAGGCTAAAGAGTGAGGTTTTCTGGCAGTATTAAAGGTTGCCTCATTGGGGCTGGAGCCATAGCACAGCGGGGAGGACGTTGGCCTTGCACGCGGCCGACCGGGTTCAATTCCCAGCATCCCATAGGGTCCTCCGAGCACCGCCAGGGGTAATTCCTGAGTGCATAAGCCAGGAGGAACCCCTGAGCATCGCTGGGTGTGACCCAAAAAGCAATAAATAAATAAATAAATAAATAAAGGTTGTTTCATCAACATAATCTCTTTCTAAAGAAAATCTCTAGGGGCTGGAGCGACAGCACAGCGGGTGAGGTGTTTGCCTTGCACGCAGCCAACCCGGGTTCGAATCCCAGCATCCCATATGGTCCCCTGAGCACCGCCAGGGGTGATTCCTGAGTGCATGAGCCAGGAGTGACCCCTGTGCATCGCCGGGTGTGACCCAAAAAGCAAAAAAAAAAAAGAAAGAAAGAAAAATCTCTCTCTCTCTCTCTCTCTCTGTCATCTAGTTCATTGTCATACAAATCATCGTAGGTGGAAGTGAATTTTTTTAAGGGGTGAGAATTAGGTACAGAGATTCCATCTAGATTTGCAAGAGAATGAAATTCAGCCATAACACATCGGTAACAACACATCTGTTCACTGAGCCCTTAACGGAGAGCCCTTCCCCGTGGCCTCGCTGCGTCCAGGTAGCCTGTTTTTTTTTTTTTTTCTTAAATTAAAGCCCTGTTTGCTGAGAATTTCTCATCAGGGATTTGCCCTGACCCAAAGAGCTCATCTGTTCCTGGACCTCCAGGCAGGGTGCGGTTCGCTCTGGCGGAGCCCTTGGGAGAAGAGCTGCAGCCCCTCCCCTCCCTCCCCCACCCTCTGACATCTGGAGGCTGGATCCACTTGGCCAGCCCCGTCCCAGCTGGAATTGGCCCCGGGCTTGCTCTTGGCCGTCCACTCACTATCCAACTGGACTTGACCATTGGCCGGCTCTTACCCCAGATGTCCTGGGGCTGTTTAACCCATCAGACTTCAGTGGGGAGGCCGGGAGCACGCAGGGGGCCTGGCACTTCACTCCTGACAGCCCACGTGCTGATGGAGGGCGTTCACCTTGCATGCGGCCGACCCGGGTTCGATTCCTCCGCCCCTCTCGGAGAGCCTGGCCAGCTACCGAGAGTATCCCGCCCGCATGGCAGAGCCTGGCAAGCTCCCCATGGCGTATTCGAGATGCCAAACACAGTCACAACAAGTCTCACCGTGGAGACGTGACTGGCGCCCGCTCGAGCCAATCGATGAGCAATGGGATGATAGTGATAGTGAATAATAATAATAATTATTATTTTTTTTTGGATCACACCTGGCAATGCACAGGGGTTACTCCTGGCTCCACACTCAGGAATTACTCCTGGTGGTGCTCGGGGGACCCTATGGGATGCCGGGGGTATCGAACCCAGGTCGGCCGCATGCCAGGCAAACGCCCTCCCCACTGTGCTGTCGCTCCAGCCCCCGACCTCAGTCTTTCAAGGTCACTTCGGAAACGGTCGGCCGGGCAGCAGACAAACCTAGTCACTCATTCTAAATGCTTGCCCGCCTGTCACACAGACACAGGAGGTGGCGGGGAAGGAGCAGCAGACAGAATTTCCTCGGGCATGACTGATAGGCCCCAGGAGGGCTCTGACGTTGAAGCCGCTCTTCAGACCTCCGGCCTCTGACACAGAGGCTAAAAGCGCCTAAGACTGTTTCAAAGTTGGGACTGGAGTGATAGCCCAGCAGGGAGGGCATTTACCTTGCATGTGGCTGACCCGGGTTCAATTCCCAGCATCCCATAGGGTCCCCCGAGCACCACCAGGAGTGATTCCTGAGTGCAGAGCCGGGAGTCAGCCCTGAGCATTGCCGGGTGGGACCCAAAAAGAAAAAAAAAAAAAGTGTCCAAGCTAAGAATTTTCTCTCGAGGCCCTTTCTCAAAATTGAGTCACTAACAAAAGGATGAAGACGATTCTCCGGAGCGTGCCTGGGGCTGGGAAGGACTGAAGGGGCCACGCCAAGGGCGGGCTTGGTTATTTATGGCCCGGGTGTCAGATGTTAATATGCTAGTTTATCTTTTTCCAATTTCCGGAGGATGGGGGGCTTCATTAAAAAGCACCCTGTCATTTTTCATCTGCCTTTGTAAGAAAGTACCTCTGACGGTTACATTTTACTGAATTATTGAGTACTGGGCTTTATTAAGGAGGTAATGAGGATTTTTTTTTTCTTTCGTTCATGCTCCACAAAAGCTATTAACATTTTGAAGGCCCAGATAGTAGAGCTAGCAGGTTATCTTCCTCAGCAAGCAAACAAATCTTTTCTAACATGGCTGGTGGATGATCGCACTTTTTTTTCACATTTCTCTGATTTTTCTCTTAGATTTTGATTAGGAATCACACAGCTATGAGATCCGAATAGATTGTGAGAATTTGAAACAAACAAACAAACAGAAAAACCAAAAAAAACAACCGTGTTCAGATCTCCGAATCTCCGAATTCTTTTTTTTTTCTTCTTCTTTTTGGGTCACACCCAGCGATGCTCAGGGGTTACTCCTGGCTTTGCACTCAGGAATTACCCCTGGCAGTGCTCGGGGGACCATATGGGATGACGGGGATCGAACCCGGGTTGGCCGCGTGCAAGGCAAACGCCCTCCCCGCTGTGCTATCACTCCAGCCCCTCTCCGAATTCTTATACCTAAGACTTGAGACTTTCTCTATCACCCCACTGACCCCAAACCCACAGAAAAATCCAGAACTCCATAGCAGTGGGGGATTAAGTGGGTATCTGGGAGTCAGTAGAATATTCCATCACTAGCTACAAGTAGTAATTGCAAACACCATGTAGAAATGGGAAGAAATTTTCTTTATGGTCTACAATGTGAAGAAGACTGAACATCCCCTTTAGTTCTAGATTGTTCCGTTAAGAGGTGCCAGATTCGGTGTCCAGCTGGCATCGCTAGCCAGTTCTGCTGCACACGACACTATCTGTGTTCCGTTTGGGGGGGTTCTCTCAGAGACGATGGTCTCGAAGGTGGGTGAGTACAGAATCTAACGGCAGCTGCGGCCCCAACTGGCAGGTGTTCCAGAGGCAGAGATGAGAATATGGGGGTGTCGGCCCCCCCAACAGGTCCCCACTCAGCAGCCGCCGGGCCGGGCTGGGCTGCCTCTCCCCGAAGCCCACCTCGAGGTCTATGCACCCTGACCCCCCCCTTCCAGAATCCGGGAGATCTTGAAGGCGTCACGGAAGTTCCAGGAGGACCCCGAATCTCCCGCGTCCTTCACCCTGGCCATCGTGGAGTCCGACTCGACCATCGTCTATTACAAACTCACCGACGGCTTTATGCTGCCCGACCCGCAGGTCAGTGGCGGAGGGGGGAGGGGGGAGGGGCGTGGACAGGCGCCTGGCCCCTCCAGTTGGTTTGAAAGGGGTCATGGGGACGTGGCCAGCCACAGGCTGGGGAGAAAGGCGTGCTTCCCCTGCTTGGCGTGGTCACGCTCATAATTCTCATAAAAATCACGATTTTGGGCTGGAGCGACAGCATAGCAGGCAGGGCGTTTGCCTGGCATGAGGCCAGCCCGGGTTCAATCCCCTAGGGTCCCCTGAGCACCGCCAGGAGTGATTCCTGAGTGCAGAGCCAGGAAAAAGCCCTGAGCATCGCCGGGTGGGACCCAAAAAGAAAAGAAAAAAAAAAATCACGATGGCCTTTGCCCCCAGAGGTGTTTCATGCCTGGAAGTTGTCATGCACCCGCTCTCCCTGATGAGTCACGGGGGGTGGAAAATACTGAGTTTTAACCCAAAAGAGCCCTTCTCTGGGAAATGTCGAAATCAGGGGACATTCCGACCGGCGTGTGTTAAGGGGGTGGATGTCTGTCGTTTCCTTATGTGCTGTTGACGTTATTCGGACAGCCCCATGCGCCAGCTTTCTGAGTTGGCTCTGGTGTTTGTGGCGTTGTGGGGGAAGGAGGGAGCTCAGGTCGATGCCAGCGTTTTCTTTGTGTTGCAGAACATAACCCTTAGGAGGTGACGCCGTCCGTCTGACACACCCGGTCCTCACAGTACGGGAGCAAGCAGCCGCCACTGGGGAACCACCTGGACCCAGATGGCCACTGGGCCTCGCTCTCCTACCCCACCAGTTACCCTGGTTTTTTGGTGTTTTTTTTTTTTTACTTTTTGGGTCCCACCCGGCGATGCTCAGGGCTAACTCCTGGCTCTGCACTCAGGAATCACTCCTGGCGGTGCTCGGGGGACCCTATGGGATGCCGGGAATCGAACCCGGGTCGGCCACGTGGCAGGCCAACGCCCTCCCCGCTGTACTATCGCTCCGGCCCCCAGTTATCCTTTTTAAAGAGTAAAACTCCCAGATGGAAAACTCTTTCCCCTGTCTGGGTAGTTTCTTTAGTCGGTTCTTCCTGGGAGACATTTAATTGCCTGGTGGGACGACTGTCTCCAGGGGGGAACAGAGGCTGGATTGGGGGTGCTTTCTTTTGCTCCCTGCCCGCCCTGGCTCCTGGCCAGTCGGCCCCGTCCCTCCCTCCACCCTCCGTCAGTATTTCCCCAATGTTGTGACACGCCGGTGGTCACTTTGCTCTGCCTTTTTGTCCCCGGTATAAAAACGCACAGTCTCTTCCCGTTGGTGCCCCTGTTACAAGTGCTCCAACGTACCCAAAGGGCACCACCGTGTGTTTTTAGAATACGAGCTTGTCTTAGATTCCTGGAGGCCAGAGTAAAGTCCACTTTCCACTCGTATTACTGCCACCAGATTAAAAACGATCCACACCAAGTCGGCCTAGTGGCGTTCTGGTGACGGCCCAAAGAAGCCACTTCAGCGTTGACGGAGGCCGTCGGCAAACCCCTGGGAAGGGCCAGAAAGCGACAGTGTTTAGTGCAAAAAGGCCGGACACTCTCTCACCCGGTTCCTCCACACAGCTGGTGTTGTGGAGGCCGGACACCGACGCAGACCATGCACAGACAGCCGGGCCAGGCGGCGTTCCAATAAAGCTCTATCGGCAGATGCAGACCAGCAGTGCCAACGTCTGGTCTGGAGAAAGAGCCAATAAATAAACAGAGCTGGTTGGCTAACACATGCTGCCCGTGAACTCGTTAAAAACTCAGTCGTGAGCATTTAGGGAAAACAAACTATGAAGCAAAAACAATCGAAATCCAGAAACCACCCCGTGAGTGTGACCGTGACCTGAAGTCACACATGACTTTCGGAATAAAAGTTTTCAAATTAAAAAGGCGTCTTGAAATCTGTGTCTTCGTTGTTGCCACACCGTTACTGTTGGATCGCGGGGGGTGTGTGTAGGGCCTGACACCGTCAGTTTGGGTCTCCAAGGCCCAGCCGGTGGCCGTAGGGCGGGGAGGGTCCAGGCCGGGCGTTTCAGGGGACCTCCCCCCCCCATAGGGACCTCCCAGCCCCCCTCTGTCGGGGACAATGCCAGTGACTGGAGAAGACAGATGGGGCCACAAAGGTGCTACGACATTGGCGAAACAGGGTGAGCGTGGACCTGAGGCCCTGAGGAACGGTCTCCAACGGTTTCAAAACGGTCTCCAACGGTTTCAGAACGGTCTCCAACGGTTTCAAAACGGTCTCCAACGGCCTGGGCGTCCCCGGTCCCCAGAAGCTGCCAGTGACCCACCATGGGACCAGGGGTAGTTGTGCGGGCAGGGGGGCCCCCGGCTCCATGACTGGTCCCCTCACTGGCGCTTGAGGCCGCTCCTGGTGTGGGCGCCCCAGACGGTCGCACTTCCGGTAGCGCTTCCGGCCCGCGGCAGCACTTCCGGCAGACGCCCCGCCCCTCCCCGCCCCCACTCTGTTGGGTTTAATGCCTCAGCGTGGAGGGCCTGGTAGGGCCCATCACGGGCTCCCATGGACAGAAGTGGAGGAGCGTCATCCCACACCCAGCCCTAAGTGTTGGCTCTTATTCCAGAATGTTCCATGTGGACACGACCAGTGTTGGGTTGTCCCAAGCCCTCCTGTCTTGGATGTTTGCTCCATTCCAGAATGTTCTGTACCCATATGACCAACATTGGTCATCCCAACGCCAACCTGTCCCAGAAGTTGGCTCTTATTCTAATTCTAGAATGTTCTGTGTGCACACTACCAACATTGGTTGTCCCAACGCCCTCCAGTCCTGGATGTTGGCTCTTATTCTAGAATGTTCCATGTGTACACCACCAACCTTGGTTGTACCAACACCCTCCTGTCTTGGATCTTGGCTCTTATTCTAGACTGTTGTGTTTGTACATGACTGACATTGGTATCCCAACGCTCTCCTATCCCAGATGTTGGCTCTTATTCTAGAATGTTCCGTGTGTACATCACCAACATTGGTTGTCCCAATGCTCTCCTATCCGGAAGTTTCCTCTATCCCAGAATGTTCTGTATCCACATGACCAACATTAGTTGTCCCCGTGCTCTCCTATCCCAGATGTTGGCTCTTATTCTAGAATGTTCCATGTGTACACCACCAACCTTGGTTGTACCAACACCCTCCTGTCTTGGATCTTGGCTCTTATTCTAGACTGTTGTGTTTGTACATGACTGACATTGGTATCCCAACGCTCTCCTATCCCAGATGTTGGCTCTTATTCTAGAATGTTCCATGTGTACACCACCAACCTTGGTTGTCCCAACGCCTCCAGTCCTGGACATTGGCTCTTATTCTAGAATGTTCTGTATGTGGGCGACCAGCATTGGGCTGTCCCCACGGCCTGCAGCTGCCTGCCCGAGAGAGATCTTATCCAGAAGCCTGGGGGAAGAGAAGAGAGAGCGTCCAGCTGTGTCCGTCTCATTTTAGTGGAAAACTAGGTCGTGACAATTCGGGATTGCGAAAGCTCGGGCTTGCCTCTCCGTTCTGCCTATCAGCCAGAGAGCCCCGGGGACCAAGACCGAGAACCTCAAATAGCCTCGTCTGGTTTTGTTGGGGGGAGTGCTCCCAGGTGGTGCTCTGACGGTGCAGGAACACGCTCATCCATTCTCGAGCCCCAGGCGTGTGGTTCTGGGCTAGGGCCTGGGGCTGAGGTACTGTTAGTCCCAGAGGGTCTGGGGGCCACCTGGCATGTACCTTGCAGAAGTCAGGGACCTCCAGGGCCATTCCCACGGGTGCCTTCGGGGCTGGGGGGGGGTTTACTCTAAATCTCCAGGGCTACACTCAGCATGAGCCCAGGATGGGTCCACACCCCTGAACTGTCTTTCTGGCCTCGACCTACCCTAATTCATCCCAGCGTCCACCCTCGGCACCAGGGACTGACAGATCCGGAGTCCCCGTGTCAGGACTAGCCAGGCGGCTGACCCTTTGCATCCGGGGCAGAGTGGTCCTCACGGGCACCAGGGGGCACTCTTCACCAAGCGCCCCCGGTGGAAAATTTATTTCCACTCTTCCGGAAATGGCATAAATAAAAATGTAAATCAGCTCCGTGCACGCACACACACAGACACACACAGACACACACAGACACACACACACACGTTGCCTTGCTGGCCTGCCACGAGAGTGACGCTCAGTGACATGCAGTGACATGGCTCGGTGCACACTTTCCCGTGCCGTGTAAATGATCTCTGTCCAAAAAGAACAAATGCGTGTTTGTGTGACTGGCGGAGCCGTGCTGGGTTCTCCCCTCCCCGCTCCCCGCCCTGACGATGGCTTTTTGCCCATGACCATTTCGTTTTCCTTGGCGAGAGCCTCATTTATTAAATTTTCAGATGCCCCCTCGTGTCGCCAGGCCCCCCTGGAATGGGATAACGCTGGATACCGGGGGTCAAAGGCGTGAATTGTTCCCCTGACACCTATCAGCTTTGCCCAAGGAGGCGGGCAGTCTGAATCATTTTCCTCTGGGGCTGTCTTTGTTTTCCGTCCTGGGCCCCCCCCTTCTCTCTGCCACCTCAGTACCTCAGCTCACGAGCAAGCTGCAGCCGCTCAACTCTAGGCTAAATTATTTCGCTTCTTAATTACCCCAGGTTGTGTTTTTTTTTTCCCCGGGGGTGGGAGCAACCTAGCAATGCTCAGGGTTACTCCTGGCTCTGCACTCAGGAATTACTCCTGGCGGTGCTCTGGCCGGCTGCGTGCAAGGCAGAAGACCCCCCCACACACACACACATACCCGGGAGTATCACTCTAGCCCCAGTGCCTTGGCTTGGAGACCCTGGGTTTTGGGGGGATGATGGCAGATTAAACCACCACACTTTCATTCTTCAGGTCATCCTGATTCATGGAGCTACACCCAGCTGAGCCCTCCTCCTGGCTCTGAGCTCAGGTGCCTGTGCCTCAGGATCGTTTTGGAGCACTGTGGCTGGAGTCCAGGTCTGCCGTGTCCTCTCTGCCTCCCTTGTACTCAGGTACCGATTCGCGTTGTGTAAGAATACAGGATAAATATTATTGAACGTCTCGTCTCAGGAAAATGGCCCCAGCAAAGTTCTTTCATGGAGTGAAATGAAGGGTTTTTTTTTTTTATGTTTTTTTTTTAACTTTTTGGATCACACCCGGTGATGCACAGGGGTTACTCCTGGCTCTGCACTCAGTAATTACTCCTGGCGGTGCTCAGGGGACCCTATGGGACATTGGGAATTGAACCCGGGTCGGTCGCGTGCAAGGCAAACACCCTCCCCGCTGTGCTATTGCTCCAACCTCTGTTTTTTTTTAATTTTTAAACTTTTTTTTTTTTTTTGTATTTTTGGGTCGCACCCAGAAATACTCAGAGATTACTCCTGGCGGTGCTCTGGGACCCTGTTATGTAAACCTGGCACAAGAAAATGTCCTACCTGCAGTCTTATCTCTTTGGCCCCTACTGGAAACAGTTTCAGTGAACCTTACTGTGCGTAGAAAGACGTTTGAAAGGATGGAAGGGCCCCTTGAGTCCCCAGGCTCCCCGAATCCCAGCAGGCTGTTCCGTTTACCTGTGACCACTCACAAGGTTGGTCACGTTCCTGGGATCCACCCATCAGTTCAATAATATCAGACCCAAAAATAAGTATCGTATTTGGAATTATCCAAGTCCCATCAATCTAGTAGTCACCAGAATGATAAACAGGGTTCGGACCTGTTTAAAGGCCAAAAAAGGCTTCAAGGTGACCAGTCTGGTTTGCTGTCTACTAGCCTCCCTCCTTAGGGTTGGAATAGCCTCTAGGTTTTTATATTTACATACGTGCACATAAATATAAAAATATGTCCCTCTCGGAGAGCCCGGCAAGCTACCGAGAGGATCCCGCCCGCACGGCAGAGCCTGGCAAGCTCCCCGTGGCACGTTCGAGATGCCAAACACAGTCACAAGTCTCACCTTGGAGACGTGACTGGTGCCCGCTCGAGCAAATCCATGAGCAACGGGATGACAGTGACAGTGATGGTCCCTTGAGCACCGCCGGAAATAATCCCCGAGCACTGAGCACTGAGTCAGCCCTGAGCACTGCCGGGTATGGCTGCAAATACCCCCAACAACAACAACAACAACAACAACAACAACAACACGAATATTGCAGTGAACATTAAGAATCATTTTCTGGGTGATAAATCACAGATCATACATCGGCACATCTAACTGGAGTGTATGTCTTTGCTCATGATGACCAAAGAGGCCAAAGTATTTGGGGGCTGGGATGATAGCACAGCGGGGAGGGCGCTTGCCTTGCATGCACCTGACCTGGGTTCGAGTCCTGGTGAATCTCACCACTCCCTGCAATCCCCCACCCCCCAAGGAAAATAAAAAAGGATCCGGGAGTTTGGAAAAAAACATAGGAGAGAGAAAAAAAAAAAGTAAAGAGATGCTCTCTGCCTGCAGGTGGCCAGAGACCCTGTGCAGCTGGACTCCACGGAGCTGTGGGCGTGGGGGAGAGGGGGTGGGGGCTGGGAGTGAGGGGTCTGGGGGCCGGGAGTGAGGGGTCTGGCATGTACTGTGCCAGCACTCACGGTGTTGGCGAGTCTCGGAGGACCGGACGTGTCGCTCAGCTGCGGTGAAAGAGTCCCTCTCCCCCGAAGGCCGTCACTGGCCGAAGACGCAGCCGCCGGCTGACTGGACACAGTAGTGGACAGACGCCCCGTGCGGGCTGCCCTCGAGCCAGGCCCCTGATCCCCCTTCTCACTTCAGGCCCATGTTACGGACCTGTCAGGACTCAGAGGGTGAGGGGAGCGTGGCTGGGGGTGGTGGGGGGGCTCAGCCACCGCTTCAGGCCACGGCAAGGGGGGAAACGTGCGGTGCCAGGCCCCCAGCCTCCGGGGCCCTGCTCTTCCCCGTGTATTTGTGTATCTAGGTTCTATTGAATATCTTATATAAACACGAATATATGTATATTTCTATTTATTTTATAAATATATTTATATATTTAGTTTATATGCATAAATCTTATTTATTTATTTATTTATTTGCTTTTTGGGTCACACCCGGCGATGCACAGGTGTTACTCCTGGCTCTGCACTCAGGAATTACTCCTGGTGGTGCTCAGGGGACCATATGGGTTGCTGGGAATCGAACCCGGGTCGGCCGCGTGCTAGGCAAATGCCCTACCCACTGTGCTATCGCTCCAGCCCCCAAATCATATTCATTTTATATTTATAAATATAATAAAATATATAGATATGTTTTTAAATTTTTCATAGTTATACGCAGCAGTTGGAAAGTGCCCTGCCCACTGTACTGTAAATATTTTTTATTCTTTTATATAAATATAAAATGTATTTTATGTATATATAAATACATTGTATTTCTTTATATATAAATAAAGAAATATATTATATATATATCTAAGCTCTCTATATAAATAGCTCTGTAGCACTGTAGCACTGTCATCCCGTTGCTCATCGATTGGCTCGAGCGGGCGCCAGTCACGTCTCCATGGTGAGACTTGTTGTGACTGTGTTTAGCATCTCGAATTCACCACGGGGAGCTTGCCAGGCTCTGCCATGCGGGCGGGATCCTCTCGGTAGCTTGCAGGGCTCTCCGAGAGGGACAGAGGAATCGAACCCAGGTCAGCCGCATGCAAGGCAAACACTCTACCTGCTGTGCTATCACTCCAGAGCTATTTTATATAAATATGAAATATTTTATGTATACATAAATAAATACATTCGATTTCTTTATATATAGATAAATACATTTGATTTCTTTACATATAAATGAATACCTTTATTTATTTATATGGATGTCCTTTCTGGGGGAGAGAAATATCTTATATATTTATGTATAAATAAATACATTCATTTATTTATATGGATGTCCTTCCTGGGACAGAGAAATATCTATGCATACGGCCAAGAGACTGGGGAGAATGAACTGCCCCTGGTCCGGTAGGGGGTCCGGGCTGGATTTAGGGGGCCTTCTATCTGCCTTGAAGACATTGGGCTAGAACAGCGTGTGGGTAATTTGGAAAACCACCACCCTGAGGAATGTATTTGTATTCGTGTAGTGCATGCTAGACTAAAGCCACTTTTGATTTGTTTGTTTGGGGGCGCGGGGGTCACTCTTGGTGGGCTCGGGGGAACATATTTGGTGCCAGCGTGGTAAGCACCCTCCTGCTGTGCTCTCTCTCTCTGGCCCCCATGTTTGATTTTTTTTTTTTTTTTTTTTGCTTTACTGGGCCACACCCAGGGTGATGCTCAGGGCTGACTCCTGGCTCTGCACTCAGGAATCACTCCTGGCGGTGCTCGGGGGACCCTACGGAATGCTGGGCATCGAACCTGGGTCGGCCACGTGTAAGGCAAATGCCCTCCCTGCTGGGCTATCCCCAGCCCGACAGAACTTAATTTTAAAAAACAAAAACAACTTCTTCAATGAATGTCACTATTGGAGAGTATGGAGGTAGAAAAAATAAAGTGTGTCTCGTCTGATTGACAATATCATGTACTTCCTGATTTTTATGAAGGCTGACATCACCGCAGACCAATCACACAGTTTATAGATCACTATCTTCATTTAATTTCCGTAGTAGCTCCGAAGAAATTCACACACACACACACACACACACACACACACACAAATATTTGCAGTAGCGGCACGCCAAGCAATTACTTCACACCACACCGTGCCTTGACTGTTGCTGTAATTAGGGACCCATTTTGTTCTCTCGTCATTGACTCAGAAACACACGAGCGGGTATATTCACTTTCCATAGGCCTTTGTTTTTGAAGATAGCAAATAAACACCCCTTCACCAATAAATATTATTTTGTGTTCTGCTCTGGGCGCATTTTGAGAAAAATTCAGCGCATACATTTCGAGCACTGCAATTGCTATTTATGAGTTCCGACGACCAGCTTGTGAAGATGCAAGTTTATTTTATTTATTTATTTATTTATTTGCTTTTTGGGTCCCACCCGGCAGTACTCAGGGCTGACTCCTGCCTCTGCACTCAGGAATCACTCCTGGCAGTGCTGGGGGGGGGGGCCCTATGGGATGCTGGGAATTGAACCCGGGTCGGCTGCGTGCAAGGCAAACACCCTCCCCACTGTGCTGCTATTGCTCAAGCCCCTTATCCTTGGTTCTTAGGCTTGATTTTCAGCAGACTTGTTTAGACTTGAGAATCTTCACTAATTCCCTTTGAGATTTTACACATGGATTTTCTTCAATGGTTTGATTAATTCTGTTTCATATCAACACCGTAAATTTGATGTTCCTCTTACATTTTCCCCCTCATTGCACTGCTGTTTTTGTTATACTGTTTCATAACAATGAGCTTTACTGTATTTTTATTAATACCCAAGATTTCAGTTGATTCTACCAGCCTCATAAGATCTCCTTAACCGACGCAGACATATTTAGGCGGATGATTGTTTATTGAACGATGAAACTTCTTGATGATTCCGATAATGTGTCTTGCGTTTGCCAGCACTAATGTGTCGGATGTGGATTCTCAGAGGCTGATTCAGTGTGTGACGTTGTATCCATTTCCAGTTAATGGAAAAATATCCTGGACTTCTAGAAAAAAATGTCTCGATAGGATGAAAACATGCAATATGCTTACTAACAGTATCACAAAGTTAGGGATCAGGATAAAACGAAACCAGGTGTAGCATATAGTAAAGTTTGTAAAAATGATTCTTTTTTTTTTTTAGGTCTGAAATTTTATTTAAACCCTATTGTTTACAAAGTTGTTCATAATACAGTTGTTCAGGCATTCAGTGCTCCAACACCAATTCCATCACTAGTGTGACCTTTCCTCCACCCATGTCCCCAGTTACCCCACCCCTCAGCCTTCCCCGTTAGCAGGCACAAATTAATTTATATTATTTGCTTTTTTAAAAAAATATATCTCACAATGGAAATGCTAAAGTTATTATTCAAGGATTTGCTGAGCTGTTAGATGCTCATTGAGCCTGATGTGATATATATATATATATATATATATATATATATATTTAGCTCACTGAGCTGAGTGGGTTTCTTTTTTTTTTTTACTTTTTGGGCCACACCCAGCGATGCTCAGGGGTCACTCCTGGCTCTGCACTCAGGAATTACTCCGGGGGACCCTATGGGATGCTGGGACTCGAACCCGGGTTGGCTGCGTGCAAGGTAAACGCCCTCCCTGCTGTGCTATCGCTCCAGCCCCCAGAGTGGGTTTCTATGCCACTTTCCCATCTAGTTTGCCGTGTCCCTGTCAGGATTGTGAAATTTGGAGCTATCTCATGGCCACATGTTCCAGGAGCTGTGGAACTGGAGCGATTCAGGAGCCTGACTTCTCAGCTGGCAAAAGTCAGGTGTGGATGGAACTTTGGGCATTCCAACTTGGCCTGTCCCATCCCAGGAAGTTTTGTTCTTTGTGTGTGTGTGTGTGTGTGTGTGTGTGTGTGTGTGTGTGTGTGTGTGTGTGTGTATTCTCTGGACTGAAGTGATAGCACAGCAGGTAGGGCGTTTACCTTGCATGCGGCTGACCCGGGTTCGATTCCTCTATCCCTCTCAGAGAGCCCGGCAAGCTACCGAGAGGATCCCGCCCGCCCGCATGGCAGAGCCTGGCAAGCTCCCCGTGGTGTATTTGAGATGCCAAAAACAGTCACAACAAGTCTCACCTTGGAGACGTTACTGGTGCCCGCTGGAGCAAATCGATGAACAACGAGATGACAGTGCTACAGTGCTATTCTCTAGACTGGCCTTCGCTATGTGCACGTGTATATTAATATTGAACTCTGGATTTTGTGCCATTTACCTCAAAGCATAACCCCTTAGACAGTAAATTCCTCATGCATGCCTGGCCCTTTTCTTTTCCCGATGGTACCACTTAGAAAAGCAAATGTCTTGATCTTGATGAAGTACAGTGTATCGGGCTATTTAAAAATAGATCAGACGTTTGATGTCAGGGCTGAGAACTCTTTGCCAAATCCAATATTTTCCTATTTTCTGTATATTCCTCTGGAAGTTTACTCATTTTTCAGGGCTATGTTAAGTTTATAGTTTATGAGGAGATTTTGACGTGTGGTGTGAGGTTAATCTCTACGTTCTTTTTATTTTGATTTTTGCATGTGAATATTATCCAGCTCAGCCTTCTTAGTCCGAAGCATTATCTTCACCATTGATTTGCCTACTCACGTTTGTCAAAAATCAATTAACCATAAGTGTAAGAGTTTATTTCTGGCCTCTCAACTCAGTACCATTGATCTTTGGGACAATCCCCAACCCCTCCACTTCCATCAGATTTTCTTGATGACGATAGCTTTATGCTAAATGTGAATCTGAATAGTTTCTGTCCTTTTATTTTCTCTCTCTCTTTTTCCCCCAGACCATTTCAGCTGCACTGAATTTGGAGCCTCTCTAAGGCACTTAAAAATAAACTTCACAAATATCAACACGCTAATAAGCTTGCGTCCTAAACTTGAATCATTCAATTAAAAATAAAACGAGTTTCTCGAATGGGGTGAGGGTGGTGAGAGGCAGGAGGGGTCCTGAGACACTGGTTGGTGAAGACTCCGTAGGTGGGGTGGGGGGCGGGTGGGGGCCAGGTGGGGTACTACCTGAAACCCAATTATTAGCAATGTTATAAATCATGGGGGCTAAAAGCCCCATTAGAATTAAACTCAAGATAAATAAAGAGAATAGACCTTACGATCTATCCAAGAGAGAATTCTCCTGACGGTGATATTACAGAGAAGCTGTGCTAAATCTATGGATGGTTCGCTGATCCTTCCCACATGGGGATCTCAGCTAAACCCTAAAAGTTCTAGAAACCAATGAGAATCCAGTTTGTTGTTTTTTTAAAAAAAATATTAAAAGAAACACTCTTATCAGGATGTTTTTTGGGTTTTGCTTACTTTCTTGGCTTTTTGGGGTCCCACCCGGTGATGCTCAGGGCTGACTCGTGGCTCTGCACTCATGAATTACTCCTGTCGGTGCTCGGGGGACCCTATGGGATGCTGGAGATCGAACCTGGGTCGGCCGCGTGCAAGGCAAAACCCTGTCCTCTGTACCCTGGGCCCTGAGTGGAATCGGCTGCCCACCGTAATGTTTGTGGTTTTCAGTGTAACAAACCCGTCTTAGGCTTTTATTGAATTAATCCCAGAACATTTTATTCTTTTCTACTCTGTCTCTAATGGAATTCATTTCTTCATTTTATTCCTGAATTGTTCCTGGCAGGGTATGAAAATACAATTTATTTTTATAATTGCTCCTGTATCTCTGATTTTGTTAACGCGTGTGTTAGTTGTAATAGATCTTTGTAATAAGATTTTTGCGGTCTTTATTAAATATAGGAAGATACATTTCTCCCTTCCTATTGGGTCTGCCTGTAATTTTTTTCCCTCGCCTTATTAAACTGACTTCCTTGTGGGAATAATGTCGCGTGAAAGGAAAAAGAGTGAATATCTTTGTTTGCTTTAGTCTTAGAAAACATTCCATTTTTCATGACAAGGTCAGAGGGTAGCTAACCCTTATTTGTAGATTACCTTTGTCAAATTAAAGAGGTTCCCTTTATTTAATTCCCTTTAATTCCTATCTTGTTGACAATTTTTATGATGAATGGTTGTTAGATTCTGTTCTTTTTTTGTGTGTGTGTGGGCAGGGGATGGGGTCTGCTAAGTACCCCAACTAGGGAAATTTCCCCCTTTATTTTATTATTATGGTGTATTATATTCATTGATTTTTGTGGAACACTAACCCAACCATTGTATAAATTTCACTCGGTGGTGACATAGAATTCTTTTTGTATTTTGTTTGATTCCACTCATTAAAAATTTAAGGATCTTGGCATCTGTTTTTAGGAGGGATGTTGGTTTGTGGTTTTCTTTTCTGAGATATCTTGCCTGACTTTTGTATCAGGGTAACGTGGGACTCTCATAAAATGTGTTTGTGAGTTTTCCCTTATCCTTTGCTTTAGAATTATCCTTTGGGTGGGTAGCACAAAGCCACACCCAGCAGTGTTCACGGGACCCAGTGGTGACAAAGATTAACCCTAGAGCCCCACCTGAGCAAGGCAAGTACTTACAGTCATCATCATCATCATCATCATCATCATCATCATCATCATCATCATCATCATCATCTCGTTGATCGTTGAATTTCTCGAGTGGTCTCAGTAACGTCTCCATTCGTCCTAGCCCTGAGATTTTAGCAGCCTCTCTCTACTCGTCCTTCCCAACGGTGCCGAATTGGAGGCTCTTTCAGGATCAGGGGAATGAGAGTATCTCACCCGCACGGCAGAGCCTGGCAAGCTCCCCTTGGCGTATTCGATATGCCAAACACAGTCACAAGTCCCACAATGGAGACGTTACTGGTACCCGCCCGAGCAAATCAACGAACAATGGGATGACAGTGCGACAGTGCATATATCTTTATTTTTATTGCTTCCAGGTAATTTATGCCTTTCTAGAAATGCATTCATTTCACACAAGTTGTGTACTACAATATAAAGTGCTTCATAATTTTCCATTACTTACTTCTGTAAGGTTGAAAAATAATTTCTAATCTTTTTCCCCCTTGATTTGGGGCTTTTCTTTCTTCTTCATATTCCTTGACCTCTAACAAAATTTATTTTGTTGATCTGTTTTAGGAACCATCTTTTGGCTTTATTGATTTGGCTTGTTTTCCATTTCATTCTTTTCTTTTTTAAAATTTTGTTTTATTTTTATAAAGTAGTTCACTGTATCACAGTATCACTGTCATCCTGTTGCTCATCGATTTGCTCCAGCAGGCACCAGTCACGTCTCCATTGTGAGACTTGTTCTTACTGTTTTGGGCGTATTGAATACACCACGGGTAGCTTGCCAGGCTCAGCCATGCAAGCAGGATACTCTCGGTAGCTTACCAGGCTCTCCGAGAGGGGCGGAGGAATCGAACCCGGGTCGGCTGCATGCAAGGCAAACGCCCTCCCCGCTGTGCTATTGCTCCAGTTCATAAAGTAGTTCACAATATTTAATTACATTTAATATTTGAACACCAATCCCACCCCTATGACACCTTCCCGCCACCTTATTTTGGATGTTTCCATCCCCAACCCCAATCCCTGCTCCAAAGCAGAACCGAAATAATTTATTTTGTATTGTTTATTGTTATGAATAAACCGCTGAAAATAATCCAAAACACTTTCCTTAGAGGAAAGTGTGTGAAAATCGTTGTATTTCACCCAGGGGACATTAAGCTCTTCTAGAAGAGATCACTAACAATTTTATTCTTTTCTCCTTCAACCTTAGTTACTGCCTTTCCTTAGCTTGCTTTGAATTTGCTTGACTCATCTGTTTCTAGTTTTTTTTTAATAGTGAATGATTTAGGTGAATGGTCTTAGAGTGAAGATTCATAATCACTGGTTTAAGATCTTTCTTCTATTCTAATGGGGGTATTTATAGCTGTATCTTTCCCTCAAAATCACTTGTGTTAGCTGCAGCCCATACATTTTGATACATTAAATTTTCGTTCAATTCAAAATAGTGACTTTTCCCCCTTCTGGTGTTTTGCATGACACAGGAGTTATTTGGTAATGTTTTATTTCATTTGTTACTTTTCCCAATTTTTCTTCTGATGCTTTCCAATCTAGCTGCGTTGTAGTTAGAGAACATACTTTGTATGATTTCAAACTACTTAAATTTATTGGAACCTGTCTTATGGCCTAACATATGGCCAATTCATGAGATTTTCCACGTGTGTCTGAAAAAAGAAGAATTCTCCTGTCATGGATATTTGATAAATACTGGAGCGATAGCACAGCGGGGAGGGCATTTGCCTTGCACGCAGCTGGCCGACCTGGGTTCGATTCTTCCGCCCCTCTCGGAGAGCCTGGCAAGCTACCGAGGGGATCCCACCCGCACGGCAGAGCCTGGCAAGCTCCCCGTGGTGTCTTCGAGATGCCAAACACAGTCACAACAAGTCTCACCATGGAGACGTGACTGGTGCCCGCTCGAGCAAATTGATGAGCAACGGGATGACAGTGATACAGTGCTCAGTGAGTTTAACGGAAATCTTCTCTATGTGTGCAGATTTTCCGTTGCACCATTCCCTCAGTTGTTGCAAATGGAGCATTAGAACTTCTAAGTTGGATCTGATTCTACATGGGAATTATTGTTTCCATTTTCTCTGCCTTCAGCACCAAATCTGAACATGCATTGCCAAGAGAAATTCAAAAGTTCACTGCCTTAAAAAAACGAAAATCTCCAAATTGGGGGCCGAAGCCATAGTACAGTGGGGAGGGTGTTTGCGTTGCATGTGGCCAACCCGGGTTCGATCCCCGGCCCTCTGTATGGTACCTCAAGCCCGCCAGGAGTGGTACCTGAGCCAGTAGGAAACCCTGAGTTCTGCTGGTGTGGCCCCCGATTTTAAAATAATATAATATCTGTTCAGGATGGGAGATGTGTGCTGGAATATACACATATATATAATAATCAGAAAATAGTAAAATGTCTCCCATCCAAACAGTAGTTACTGATACCAGTATTTATGGCTTTTAATATACAGTATGTAATTTTTTTCCCATAAGATCGATTATCTTGATTTTTTTTTCCCCCATAGGGATCGCCTTGGGGGCCGGGGGCCACGTATATGTGGTACCCAGGATCAAAGCCAGTTGCCCTGCCAGGAATGAGTGCTTACCTCGTCCCGCATCCATCCGTTTAATCTTTACTTTGGATCGACATGATTCATCATTCCTGGGCTGCAGGATTAGCCTTAGGGTGCATCACTGGCCAACTTCATTGCGGGTCGGAAAGAACTGGATCAGTCTGGAACCTCTGACTTCCCGGGCCCGCACCCTGCATTGATTGTTTGACTGGTTTGGGGTTTTTTGTTTGTCTTTTTCTTTTTTTTTTCTTTTTGGGTCCCACCCGGCGATGCTCAGGGCTGACTCCTGGCTCTGCACTCAGGAATCACTCCTGGCGGTGCTCGGGGGACCCTAGGGGATGCCGGGGATCGAACCCAGGTCGGCCGCGTGCAAGGCAAACGCCCTCCCCTCTGTGCTCTCGCTCCAGCCCCTGACCGGTCTGGTTTTGCAGGGCACACCTGGGGTGTGTTGGCACCCCACCAGGCTCCCCCCGCGCCAAGTCTGTAGCCCCGCGGCACCCCTTCTGTCTTCTCCCGCCCCCCAGCCTCTCGCTCATGGGGGAAACCTTGGGACTCGGGTCCCAGTCCCTCCAGGCTGCCCCCGCTTCTCCCCGCCCCCCGCCCAGCCCCCGTGGGGTTTGATTCGGTCCCTCACCTGGGCCCTGGGGACTCTGCAGAGGTGCCTTCTCCTCCTCGCAGTGCTGGCACGGTGAAGCCCGGGCACCCTGGGGGGCACGGGGCCGGAGGGAGAAGCTGGTTGGCTGGCGGGCGCAGGGAGAGCGCGGTGCCAGGGCCTCCATCTGTCACAGCCTTACTTAGCCCGTCTGCCAGCATTCTCCCAGGGCGACTCTCCGAGCTCCGCCGCTGTGCCCCAACACAGGCAAACACAGACAAACACAGACAAAGCACACACACACACACAGACAAACACAGACAAAGCACACACACACATACACACAGACAAACACAGACAAAGCACACACACAGACAAACACAGACAAAGCACACACACAGACAAACACAGAAAAAGCACACACACACACATACACACACAAACACAGACAAAGCACACACACACATACACACACAAACACAGACAAAGCACACACACACATACACACACAAACACAGACAAAGCACACACACATACACAGACAAACACAAAGCACACAGACACACAGACAAACACAAAGCACACAGACACACAGACAAACACAAAGCACACACACATACACAGACAAAGCATGCACACACACAAACACAGACAAAGCACACACACATGCACATACAAACACAGACAAAGCACACACACATACACAGACAAACACAGACAAAGCACACACACACATGCACATACAAACACAGACAAAGCACGCACACACATACACAGACAAACACAGACAAAGCATGCACGCACACACATACACAGACAAAGCACGCACACACATACACACAGGCACACACACATGCACACATACATGCACACATGCATACACGTGCACACAAGGCATGCATATATGCACGCACATGCATACACACATGCACACATGTACATACATGCACACACATGCACACACTCATGCACACACGCACATACATGCACACACATATACGTGCATGCACACATACATACGGACACACACATGCACCACGCGTGTGCGCGCACACAAACACGCGCATACACACCCTTGATCATGAGAATACAAGGCCACGAGGCAGAGCTGTAGGGCTCAGGACACCTTCAACAAGCTTCAGAGGGCACAGGATGGTGAGTTTGGGGCCACACAGAGGCGACTCCCAAACCACCCATGGTGACAGCTCAGGAAAGGAGGGTTCGGGGGGCGGGATGGGAAGAGGCCCCGACACAAACGGCTTCTCTGAGCGTCTCACCTTCAGAGCGTCCTACTCTGTCGGGATTTCTGTTCGGTGGGTTGGTGTGGGGGTTCTACCCGTCAGTGCTCAGAGCTGACGCCTGCCTCTGAGCCCAGGGACCAGCTCCCGGCACCTTGCGGGTGTGTGTCTGCACGGGGGTGCGTGTGTCTGCACGCAGATGCACATACATACGTGTGATTTGGCGGGAGAAGAGAGTGTCTGACCACGCAGGGAGAATCTACTCGACTCACACAGCAAATCCATTCCTGTGCTCTCCAGAATAAATTGGGAACCCACCTTCCCCCCAAAAAAACCAAAATTTTTAATAAAATTCACAGTTAGAGCGAGAGTGATCCCTGAAGTGACACCAGGTCAATTCCGGGCTGTTTCTCCTTCCCACCTGTGCTGACGGAATCAAGAATCCAGCAGAGAGGCTGGAGCGATAGCACAGTGGGGAGGGTGTTGGCCTTGCACACGGCCAACCCGGGTTCGATCCCCGGCATCCCACAGGGTCCCCCGAGCACCGCCAGGAGTGATTCCTGAGAGCAGAGCCGGGAGTCAGCCCTGAGCATTGCCGGGTGGGACCCAAAAAGCAAAAAATTAAAAATAAAAGGAATCCAGCAGACGTGAGAGAGGCACCATCCTTTATCAAGCTAACTGCCCTCTCAGAGTGGCAGAAATCCGGAGACAAATCATGAGCCTCGAAGCCCCGGCAGTTGGGCGGGGCTGGCCCTGGGTTCCAGTGCACAGAGCAGCTTCCCGGCCTGAGTAACTCTCTTCAGGGGCTCTAGGACGAGCTGCACCACACTGTCCTCTTTGGCAATGGCCTACAGGATGGAAAGATACCGGCATTTTCTGCGCCAGCGCATTTCCTCTCGGTTTGGATTCCTTCCTGGTCTCTCCTCCGTCTGTCCCCGCTGAAGCTTGTTGAAGGTGTCCTGGGCCCTACAGCTCTGCCTCAGGGCCCTGTATTCCCACGATCAAGGGTGTGTGTGTGTGTGTGTGTGTGTGTGTGTGTGTGTGTGTCTGTGTGTGTCTGTGTGTGTCTGTGTGTGTGTGTCTGTGTGTGTCTCTGTGTGTCTCTGTGTGTGTGTGTTTGTGTGCGTGCTCACGCCTGGTGCATGTGTGTGTGCATGCATGTATATGTGTCTGTGGGGTTCGCAGAGAAGAACCCAATTCCAGCCCGTCTCGGGCTTCTGGGTTTGAGTTTTCCCGCCCCGCCGTGCTCCCATAGGAGACCCAGGCGGGTCACTGGCTCGGAGTGCGAATTCTCCACCTAGCGAAGGGAGAAGCTGGCACCCACCGTCTTCAAGTGTCTGCAGAACCTGTGCCCGGGGGGATGGCATCGTGGGGAAGTGGGTGTCCCACGGCTGGCTTCCTCAGCACCCCGTATGATTTCCCGAGTCTCCCCAGGACATTCCTCGGGGCCTGTGAGTCTCCAGGGACCTGAACTTGCGTTTGTCCATCTCCCTTGTGCCAGACCACCCCTCGGCCTTCTGGAATGTTCCAGTGTTACACGGGGCTTTGTAAACGTGACGCAGAAGTTTGCAGACTTCTGGGCATGTTCCGGTCACTCTTTCCTCCGCACTCTGACTGTTTTTTTTCTTTTTTCTTTTTCCCCTTTGGGGCCCACCCGGCGATGCTCAGGGGTTCCTCCTGGCTCTGCACTCAGGAATCACTCCTGGCGGTGCTCGGGGAACCCTATGGGATGCCGGAGATTGAACCTGGGTTGGCCGCGTGACAGGTCAATGCCCTCCCCACTGTGCTATCGTTCCAGCCCCTGATTTTTCTTTTTTTATGATGGGTGGGTGGAGGGGTTTCTCCAAGAAAGCATTACAATATTGTGTGTGTGTGTGTGTGTGTGTGTGTGTCACATCCGGCAATGCACAGGGGTTCCTCCTGGCTCTGCACTCAGGAATTACCCCTGGCGGTGCTCAGGGGACCCTATGGGATGCTGGGAATCGAACCCGGGTCGGCCACGTGCAAGGCAAACGCTCTCCCTGCTGTGCTATCACTCCAGCCCCGAAAGCATTACAATCTTTATATGACCGTCCCTACCACTGAAGCGTCAAGCCACAGGTGACAGAGGGCAATAATACAGTGATGACACGGAGGAATATCTAGACCTCTTGCAGATAAAGGAGAGATCTGACTGCCAGAACATGAGGAAGAACAGAGTTGAAACCAGACACACTCTCGATGGATTCCAAGCCATCGGCTTCCCGAGCTAAATTCATCGCACTGTAGCCTAGACAGGGAAAAACGTCAGATTTATGAAATCGCTCATTGTCAACTTTTTTTGGACCTTCACTTTCCAAGTTTCGTCAATGCCCGCCATGGAGCCTTGAAAGCAGTCCTGCAAATCTAGAAAATGGATAGGAGGCGAAAGAGGGCCAGGAATTCATTTTTAAAGTCTCTCCCTTGAGGGGCTGGAGCAATAGTATAGTGGGGAGGGCGTTTGCCTTACATGCGGCCGATCCGGGTTCGATTCCCAGCTTCCCATAGGGTCCCCCGAGCACTGCCAAGAGTAATTCCTGAGTGCCTGGGCCAGGAATAACCCCTGTGCAGCACCGGGTGTGACCCAATAAGCCAAAACAAACAAACAAAAAAGTCTCTCCCTTGGTCACTCTACCTCATGGTGATTCCATTTAAAATTTAAAAAAAGGGGGGGGGGGCTGGAGCAATAACACAGCGGGTAGGGCGTTTGCCTTGCACACGGCCGACCCGGGTTCGATTCCCAGCATCGCATATGGTCCTCTGAGCACCACCAGGAGTGATTCCTGAGTGCAGAGCCGGGAGTCAGCCCTGAGCATCGCCGGGTGTGACCCAAAAAGCCAAAAAAAAAAAAAAAGTAAAATTTTAAAAAAGGGGCTGGAGTGATAGCACAGCATGGAGGGCATTTGCCTTGCATGCGGCTGACCCAGGTTCGATTCCCAGCATCCCATATGGTCCCCTGAGCACTACCAGGAGTAATTCCTGAGTGCAGAGCCAGGAGTAACCCCTGAGGTGTGACCCAAAAAAGCAAAAAATAAAAATAAAAATAAAATAAAATAATAAAAATTTTTAAAAAATAAAATTGTCCAAAAAATAAAAGTCTCTCCCTAAGCCGATGTTCTACCCCAAGTCTCTGGTGCCCTCTGGGGCAGGACTGGATATTTATCGAGTGCAAACTCCAGACAAGGATGACTTAATTCCTTGGATGTGTAAATTACGGGTGGTGCGTCCATGTTTGCAGGCCTTGGCACCGCCCGAGTAGATTAATCATTATGATGTAATAGAAAGTGGAACAAAGTCAGCCCGGCAACTTTAGCTGGAGAGGGCAGTAGAAATACTTCAAAAACAACCAGTGCCCCCAAAGAAAATATATTCGCTCTGGAAAGCAACCTTTTCCATGCAGTTCTCGGGGCCAGTGACCCAAGAGGGCGTTTGATCTCACGTCAAGTGGAATCAAGATGAAAGAGCAAAGATCAAAGCTGGCCTGACCCACCCGTCTCTGGTTATTGATAAAGGACCCGTCAACCAAGGGACAAGCATCCCCAATGTCGTCGTCGTCGTCTTCTTCTTCTTCTTCTTCTTCTTCTTCTTCTTCTTCTTCTTCTTCTTCTTCTTCTTCTTCTTCTTCTTCTTCTTCTTCTTCTTCTTCTTCTTCTTCTTCTTCTTCTTCTTCTTCTTCTTCTTCTTCTTCTTCTTCTTCTTCTTCTTCTTCTTCTTCTTCTTCTTCTTCTTCTTCTTCTTCTTCTTCTTCTTCTTCTTCTTCTTCTTCTTCTTCTTCTTCTTCTTCTTCTTCTTCTTCTTCTTCTTCTTCTTCTTCTTCTTCTTCTTCTTCTTCTTCTTCTTCTTCTTCTTCTTCTTCTTCTTCCTCTTCTTCCTCTTCTTCCTCTTCTTCCTCTTCTTCCTCTTCTTCCTCTTCTTCCTCCTCTTCTTCCTCCTCTTCTTCCTCCTCTTCTTCCTCCTCTTCTTCCTCCTCTTCTTCCTCCTCTTCTTCCTCTTCTTCTTCTTCTTCTTCTTCTTCTTCTTCTTCTTCTTCTTCTTCTTCTTCTTCTTCTTCTTCTTCTTCTTCTTCTTCTTCTTCTTCTTCTTCTTCTTCTTCTTCTTTTTGTAAACTACTTCATTCTACTCCAAAAGGACTCTTCCTGAACCAACACAAGGAATCAATGACTAATATTTGGGCTGGAAGCAAATCCGCCCTCCCGTGGCAGCACGGAATGAAAACTTAACACCAGGGACACGGAGTTCTTCGGAAGAAGAGAATGACATCGACTCATGACATTTCCAGGCTGAGAGGAAAATAAGAATATCCGCCAAGAGGGCGAAAAGACGAGAACAATAGCAAACGTTTATTGAGAACTTATTTTGTCCGGGACGCGTGCTAGTTATTTCACGTGTTTTCGTTCACGGGGTCTCAACTTCATCCTGATCAATATTGCTGTTATCTAGGAGGGGAAAGGATGACACAGACGCCCTCTCTCCTTCAGCACGTCTCCATGTGGCCAGGGTTGAGGATCAATATCTTGAGTATCGTTCTGGAAACTTCTGTTGCTCGTCTTAACTTTTCTTTCTCCATAGACACTTCATGTTGCTCTTCACCTCCTTTCAGTCCCTCACATGCCTCCAAATAAAGACATATATTTCCAGAAACCATAAAATATTCTCTGCTATTGGGTGACATTGGCTTGTCCTTGTTCCTCCTGCAGGGAGCTGAGGGTTATTGAATGACTCCCATCACAGTGCCCCTGAGACACACCCAATTCCATCAAGCACTAATAATCCTACATTGCTTTTCTCTTTCCTTTATATCACTTGCATGGTAGTGACATAGTAATGTCCTTTTTGTGTAGACACAGGAAGACAGTGGATGTTATGCCATGCAACATGGGAGTTAAATAACTCCAAAATAATATTTACTCCTGGGCATCCATATTTACTTGACTTAAGCCTCAGTTGCCCTTAGTTCTTAGCACTCCAAGAGCAGGGTCCCGACGAAGGGACTGGATGGACCCAGGGCAAGCTGTGAGCTACCCTGGCATCAAAAGGATGCTTACAAGCTAAGCACCGTGAGTATACTAAGTTAAGAGCACGGTCATGGGACAAACTCTGTCATGACCCAAAAAGAAGTAACTGAATCAGGGCCCTGCTGGGGTTAGGAGAGACTAACCTGGCCTGAGCACTGTGGTCTAGGATATATAGTGAGATGTCCCCAGGAAGAGCCAACCTTTATTTTATTTTATTTATTTATTTATTTGCTTTTTAGGTCACACCCGGCGATGCACAGGGGTTACTTCTGGCTCTGCACTCAGGAATTACTTCTGGCGCTGCTCAGGGGACCATATGGGATGCTGGGAATCGAACCTGGGTCAGCCACGTGCAAGGCAAATGCCCTACCCGCTGTGCTATCTCTCCAGCCCCAAGAGCCAACCTTTAAGCTTAATATATCTGCCTAAAGCCGCACACATGTGTTTGGTTTTAACATACTTGTTTGTGCTCTCTGATACACATTCTCCCTCCCTTTTGGAGAGCCCGGCAAGCTACCTAGAGAATCTCGCCCACACGGAAGAGCCTGGCCAGCTCCCCGGGCCTATTCGATATGCCAAATACAGTAACAATCACAGGTATCATTCCCCTGACCCCGTAAGAGCCTCCAATCATTGGGAAAGACGAGTGAGGAGAGGCTGCTAAAATCTCAGGGCTGGGACGAATGGAGACGTGACTGGTGCCCGCTCGAACAAGCCCTAACCCTAACCCTAACCCTGAAGCTTCTCCGTTTCCTGGGTCCTTTGTCTGTCCATTGCCATGACCGGCCTGGGGAGATGGCTCTTGGCCCCCGAGCTGCTCGGGTCTAGTGTCCCTCATGCCCATGCTTTTCTTTAAAACTCACACCTTGCCCATCGCCATTTGTCAAGGGTTCCAGGAGCACAAGTGCCAGACTCTGAGGTCAAGCCACATCTTGCCGTTCCTTGTCCTTCAGCTGCATTGGACGTTCTCCATCCCCGTGGAGCCTTGGTTTCTGGATCACGGTCCCCTCAGGAATTCCCTCCTGTCCCTCTCACTGGCTCTTTTCACGGGTCCCTTTTCTTCACCCCAACTCAACGCCTGGGGACCTCTTCCGTAGAGAGAGTCACTCAATCCTTGTGACTTCATTCTGGTCCCATTGTAGCATTGTCGTCCCGTTGCTCATTGATTGGCTCAAGCGGGCACCAGTCACGTCTCCATGGTGAGACTTGTGACTGTGTTTGGCATCTCGAATACGCCACAGGGAGCTTGCCAGGCTCTGCCGTGCAGGCGGGATCCTCTCGGTAGCTTGCCGGGCTCTCCGAGAGGGACGGAGGAATCGAACCTGGGTCGGCCACATGCAAGGCAAACGACCTCCCCGCTGTGCTATCACTCCAGTCCGTTCTGGTCCCATGGGGAGAATTATAATTTGGGGGGGTGGGGCTGAAGGGAGGTAAGGAGGCTGGGGGATCACACCTGGAGATGCTCAGGGCTGACTCCCAGCTCTGCATTCAGGAATCACTTCTGGCGGTGCTCAGGGGACCCTATGGGATGTCCGGGATCGAACCCGGGTTGGTCACATGCAAGGCAAGGCCTCCCACTCCCTGCTGTGCTGTGACTCCAGCCCCTCCTTCCTCTTTTCTGAGGAGAGAAAAATGAGGTGTCAGGGAATTCTGAACATAAATTTTAACTGACTTTCGTGCGCAACATAAAAATAAGTGTTTTGTTTTGTTTTGTTTTGTTTTTTAAATACGAAAACGGCTTTGGAAGGTTCTGGACAGATCTGGAAGATTCCGGACAGATCTTGGCAGAAGCATCCGACTTAGTGCCCAGAGCTCATGGATCCACCCTGGAGAAGGAAAGGCCATTCCAAAATGGCAGCATTTGGGATAAGCCCAGCAGCCTTCAGGGCTGACCTCACGGTGGCTCTAACTGTCTCCAGGGGGATGAGATAGTCTATCACAAACCGTTTTTCTCTTCCCCGCTGGGAGGCCAAGCCAAGCCCCTGGTGTATCTCTCCCTTCCTGCCCATTTTCTGCCTGGAAACGCCCGTTATTTGGCACGATTTTCCAGAGTCCTCTTCCCTTCATCGCTTAGACTCTGTCCGACTCACAAATCATAATCAAGTTTATTAGTGCTCTAGGCTAAGCACCATGTTGCAAACCGTTATGGCAATTTTTCTACTCGTACAGAGAGAAAATGAACTTTTCTGCACATCTTAGGGACACGGAGCTAATATTTTCAGCTCACTTTGTTTGCTTTTTGTTTTAGGGCCACACCCGGCGATGCTCAGGGCTGACTTCTGGCTCTGCACTCAGGAATCACTCCTGGAGGTGCTCGGGGGACCCTATGGCATGCCAGGGATTGAACCCCGGTCGGCTGCAAGCAAGGCAGACGCCCTCCCCGCTGTGCTATCACTCCGGCCTTTCAATGCTTGATTACCCAGATCTTCTTCTTCTTCTTCCTTTTTGAATTGTGATTTGGGGGCCACACCCAGCAGTGCTCAGGGCTGACTCCTGGTTCTGCACTCAGGAATCACTCCTGGTGAGATTCGGGGACCTTATGGGATGCCAGCAATCGAACCTGACACACTCTCGCCACCTGCTTTCTGAGCGGCAGGCCTGGCTGTGACTTTTACTGACTTTGAGATTTAATCAACCCCTCGACGACACTCACTGAAACACCGTGGTGGTCACAGGCAGAAGAATGAGATTTCATCACAAACTGCATATCCGGCACAAAAGTCAACTCCAAATGTATTAAGGTTGTGATGACCAAACAGGAACCATAATAGAGCCTGAAGGAAAAATCGGCAACACAATTCCATTCTGCTGCTGGATTCTGGATTCTTGCAGGATTCAACTACCAGCGTGAGGGAAATAAAAGCAAAAAAAAGTAGGCAAAATGGGGTTCCATCCACCCCTAAGAGGGTTAGAGCTGCCGGAGAAACTATCATTAAAAAAGAAAAACTGTCCCGTAGAACAGAGGATAATACTCACGCGCCTCTGACAGGGGGCTGAGGTCCAGGGTGTCTTAGAAATGCAGAAACTCAAGCACAAAAAACCAAACAGCCCCCTCAAAAAAGTGGGAGTAGGGCTGGAGTGATAGCACAGTGGGGAGGGTGTTTGCCTTGCACGCAGCCGACCCGGGTTTGATCCCATAGGGTCCCCCGAGCACGGCCAGGAGTGATTCCTGAGTGCATGAGCCAGGAGTAACCCCTGAGCATTGCCAGGTGGGACCCAAAAAGCAAAAAAAAAAAAAAAAGAAGCGGGGAGAGAGCTTGCAAGAGTCCCCACCAAAGATAGCCAGATGGCAAAGAGGCACATTAAAAAAAAAAATACTCATTATCACTTATTAGCAGGGAAATGCAAATCAAAGCAGCCATGTGAGAATGGCTTACATCGAAATGACCCAAAACAGAGTGTGAAAGAAGCAGGGAGGCTTCCTGGAGGGGGTGGAAATTCAGACGAGCTGCCAGGAACCTCTATATTCCTCAAAAATTCTGGGCGGGGAGGGGGAGAATGTCCCATGTACCCAAAGAACACCACAACACAGGGCTGGAGCGAGAGCACAGCGGGGAGGGCGTTGGCCTGGCACGAGGCCGACCCGGGTTCGATCCCTGGCATCCCATAGGGTCCCTTGAGCACCGCCAGGAGTGATTCCTGAGTGCAGAGCCTGGAGTCAGCCCTGAGCATCGCCGGGTGGGACTCAAAAAAAGCAAAAGCAAAAAAAAAAAAAAAACACCAAAACACGCGTCCCAGAAGATCTCCGCACATCTGTGCTCTTTCCAGCGCAGTGGTCTGGAAATTATACCAGTGTCCAGAGACAGGCGAGTGGACACAGAACCGTGGCCTGGGGCTGGAGCGACAGCACAGCGGGGAGGTGCTGGCCTGGCCAGAGGCTCACCCAGGTTTGATCCCCGGCATCCCAGATGGAGAATCCTAGAGCACAGAGCCAGGAGTCAGCCCTGAGCACCCCGGCTGTGACCCAGCTCCTGTGACCAAAAGAGTCCACCAGGAGGCGGTTCCTAGGACACTGTCCCGGACCCCTCATGGGAGGAGGCTGTGTCTTCCCGGGACCACTGGGTCCTAATGCAGAACCAAAGTGGCATCGAAGACTCGCCCAGAGGATGGTCTCAGGGTGACATAGTACATAGGACATAGAACAAGCACACGGGTCCTATATGCTTGAGAAACAGCCATGTGTGTGTGTATGTGTGTATGTGTGTGTTTGCGTGTATGTGTGTGTGTTTAAGTGTGTGTTAGGTAAGGAGGTCCCTTCAGTATTTTGGACTGACAAACCCGGTCCTGTCCGATGCTCGGTTCTGGCCCATTTGGTCTTCCATTCCCAAGCCTTCTCCCAGCACATCTGCGCCCCGAAACGTCTTATTATAGGAACAAGGAGAATCATCAATAATTCCTCGGGTGCTAATTATTTCAATCGAAGAGAAACTCGAAATAGGACACGCAATCCATCTTTATTTCAAAGCCGGGCGCGCACACACAAAATCCTATTTCCAGGTCCTGAAATATTAAATGGCTTCTTCCAGACTTCCAAATGAGGAATATTTTGGGCCAAAAAATAATAATAATAAAAAAAGGGTGGTGGTGGTGGGAGGTGGGGAACCAAGAAACAAAAACTGCAATTCGGAAAACTGACCTTTCTTCTTTCTTCTCCTTCCGTCTTCCCATTTCCACGGGCTGGGTCTGGTTTGAGCAGCCAACGGAGCCGATGTGGGTTTGTGGTTGCATAAATGAGGAAAAAAGTTGGTTCTGATGCTCGGAAAGTGCTTTTAAGGAAAAATGCTGAGTCACTCACAGATCGAAGGGAAACGGGAGTCCTGCTTGTACACGGGGCTTGTACAGATGGGGATGAAGGGTGCCCGGGTGTTGGTCGTGCTGGCTGAGTCCAGTGACCCACTGGGGGGCTCCCTGGGGACCCTTGGGCTGGGCGGATCCATAAGACATCAGCCCCAAGCTCTTCTGGAAGTTTCTCTCCTCTGGCTGCCCTCTCCCGGACAGGACAAGACGAGTTTCTCTACGTGGCTTCAATGCTGCAACCCAGCTGAGCTCTCTCTCTCTCTCTGGCATGTGCTCCTGGCTCAGACAAGGGGAGATTTGGGAAGCTCGACTGCCGGCAGGAAGGATTCTCCAGGGGTCAACACTCCCTCTCAACAACCCCCCAGTGGGAGCTAAAAAGTGGGAGTAGTTTCCTTCTGACCCGGGAGGGACATAGCAATGCCCAAGAGCACCCGGGTGGGCCAGCCCTGTGCTGGTGAGTACAGCCGTCACCGACACAGGGCTGGCTCACCCTAGCATTCACTCAGGGCCCCCAGGTCCTTTTCTTTATAGATGGGAAGCTGGGAGATCGTTTTATTATTATTATTATTATTATTATTATTATTATTATTTGCTTTTTGGGTCCCACCCGGCGATGCACAGGGGTTACTCCTGGCTCTGCACTCAGGAATTACCCCCGGCAGTGCTCAGGGGACCATATGGGATGCTGGGAATCGAACCCGGATCAGCCGCGTGCAAGGCAAACGCCCTCCCCGCTGTGCTATTGCTCCAGCCCCTGGGAGATGGTTTTATTTATTTATTTATTTATTTATTTATTTATTTATTTATTTATTTTTTGCTTTTTGGGTCACACCTGGCAATGCACAGGGGTTACTCCTGGCTTTGCACTCAGGAATTACCCCTGGCCATGCTCAGGGGACCATATGGGATGCTGGGAATCGAACCCAGGTCGGCCGCGTGCAAGGCAAATGCCCTACCCGCTGTGCTATCTCTCCAGCCCCTGGGAGATGGTTTTAAAGCTCCAAGAGTGTGGCAGCATCAAACACCCCGGGGGTCTGGGCTGACTCCCCAACCCCCTTCCTTTCCCTTGACAGGAGCTGACTTGCTCCTTGGCTGCAATAAACAGGATCCAACGGGGTGATGGGATCTCAAACCCCGCTCCTTCCCGTCCTTCCAGCCCCCGTCGTTTGGGTCTCCCTCCCCAGGGCGGACGCCCAGGGAGTCTCAGAGCCTGGTGAGAGGGAAAGGAGAAGTGTGGGCTGCCGGTGGTCATTTTCTCGTGGACTTTTTGTGGCAGGGTCCGACAGAAGCAGCAGAGGAGGAAAGAGCATCTCAAGGTCATTGTCCTATTTATAAGGGGACGTTGGTCCCCGTGGGCTGACTAGGACGCTGTAATTAAAGAAAAAAGCTCTCTGGTTGGGGTGTGAGTGTGTGTATGAGTGTGTGTGAGTGTGAGTGTATGTGAGTGTGTGTCAGTGTATGTGAGTATGTGAGTGTGTGTATGAGTGTGTGTGTGAGTGTATGTATGACTGTGTGTGAGTGTATGTGAGTGTGTATGTGAGTACGTGGGGGTGGGTGTGAGTGTGTGTATGAGTGTGTGTGAGTGTGTGTGAGTGTGTGAGTGTGAGTGTATGTGAGTGTGTGTCAGTGTATGTGAGTATGTGAGTATGTGTATGAGTGTGTGTGAGTGTGTGAGTGTATGTATGACTGTGTGTGAGTGTATGTGAGTGTGTATGTGAGTACGTGGGGGTGGGTGTGAGTGTGTGTATGTGTGTGAGTTTATGTATATGACTGTGAGTGTGTGTGGGTGTATGTCAGTGTGTGATTGTGTATATTGTGAGTCTATGTATGACGTCTTTTCTCCTTTGCAGAAGGCTGCCGACTCCCTCGTGAAAAATAGTTCACGTTGGGGCCGGAGCGATAGCACAGCGGGGAGGGCATTTGCTTTGCTCGCGGCTGACCTGCGTTCGATCCCCAGCATTCCATATGGTCCCCCAAGCACTGCCAGGAGTAGTTCCTGAGTGCAAAGCCAGGAATAACCCCTGAGCATCGCTGGGTGGGACCCAAAAAGAAAAAAAATAGTTCACGTGCCCACCATGGTCGAGCTGCGTCCACTAGGGCAGTCGGCACACGGGAGGGCAACGGGTCCCGCAAAACGAGCCCGCGTGTGTGCAGGGCTGGTCTCTGCTCTCGAGACTCACCGCCTGCCCCTAGCCCCTTCCCTCGGGGCCCAGGGTCGGGCCTCTGGGCTCCAGTTGTGGACGGGGAGGTGGCACGGAGGCTGGGCGGGGCTGGAGGAAGTTTCTGGAAATCTGGACAACAGCCGAGGATTACACCTTCTTTGTCTTTGGAAGGAAAGGCCCCACGTGACGTCTTGTTTTCTTTTTAGGGGGGTGAGGGTCAGGTGGGTACATACCTGGCGATGCTCAGGGCTGACTCCCGGCTCTGCACTCAGGAATCACCCCTGGCGGTGCTCGGGGGGCCCCATGGGATGCCAGGGATCGAACCCAGGTCGACTGTGTGCAAGGCCAACGCCCTCCTGGCTGTGTTCTTGTTTCGGCCCTAAAATAAATGAATAAATAAATAAACCCTGCCCCAAAGCAGAACCGAAATACTATCCTATCTCCCTCTTGGGCTGTTTGCCTCCGACTTCGCATGAACTAAATTCCAAGCAAGAGCCTGGTCAGAGGGGGCTGGAGCGACAGCACAGCGGGGAGGGCGTTGGCCTGGCACGCGGCCGACCCGGGTTCGATTCCCAGCATCCCATAGGGTCTCCCGAGCACCGCCAGGAGTGATTCCTGAGTGCAGAGCCAGGAGTCAGCCCTGAGCATCGCCGGGTGTGGCCCCCGAAAAAAATAAAAAAAAATCTAAGATGGTGTCTTAGTCCTGCTTGCTGTTCCCCCAAGTGCCCCGATTCATTCATTCATCCATTCATTCATTCATTGCTTCATCGTCTGGCTTCATCTACACCCTTTCCCGGGCTGACACACTTGTAGACGTGTGGGAACAGCCCACTGCAACTGTAGTTTCAGAGCGCTAAGCTGGCGAGCATGTTAATTTGTGCAGACTTCATGTCGTGCAAAGTCCGGAAAGTTCTCTGAGTTAATCAGATGCCAGCGGACCATGTTGGAACAGCAGCTATTATTATTACTATTGTTATTGTTATTATTATTATTGATTATCATCATCATTATTGTTGATAAGCGATGCTCAGGGGTTACCTCTGGCTCTGACTCAGGGATCCCTCCTGGCGGTGCTCGGGGGACCCTACGGGATGCCGGGGATCGAACCCGGGTCGGCCGCATGCCAGGCCAACGCCCTCCCCGCTGTGCTCTCGCTCCGGCCCTTGTTCGGTTTCTGTTCTCAGCGGTGCCTTTTAACCCACCTTGTGTTTGAAAAAGGGGGTTGTCTGGGCACTGACCCACGACACACAGCCAAGGACTGCCACACACACCCCCCCAACTCGCCCAGGGTCCCGGTGGGGTTCCCCAGCCCCCTCCCCACCCCCACCCCCCGCTGGTCTGAGCCCAGCCCCAATCAACTGGGGTTTTGTCTGGCTGGATGGGACCATCTGCCTCCCGCCCACGGCTGCCTACGTGCAGGACGTATAAATCAGGGAGTCTCTCGCTGCCGGGGCCCAGCTGGGACCCCCCCCCTTCTCTCACCTTTGGGATGAGAGAGAGCCAGTCGGGGAAGGGGGGAGATGGGGAGGTGACCCCAGCTCCCAGCCTCTGGCCCGAGTCCACCTGGACAGGAAGTCCTGTCCTGCCTGGACAGGAAGTCCTCCTGGACCCCGGCCACCAGGCCACTGGGCTTCCAAAGAGCGTGTTGTGTGCCTGGAAAGTGACCAGCAGCCTCCTAGCAGGGGGGCCCCAAGGACGAGCCCCACAGGACACCCCCCCTTCCCGCTTCCCCCCTGCCTCCCCGAGCCACCTGGTCCTCACAGAAGCTGCTGAGGTCCCGGTGTCGGGGGACAGAGGACGCTTTTGTGTCCAGCTCCCCGAGAAGGGCGTCCCTGAGCCGTTCCCACACCCCGGGTTCCACGGTCCCTCCCCCCCCCTTGCCACGCCAGGAGCTGAGCCCCCCCACCCCCCAGGAACGTAACAGGGACAGGCCTGAGCCACGTGGAAAAGGGACGCGGCCAGGCTGTTCAGGAGCGCGGCTCAAAGCGGGGGCTGTTCGCCGAGGGCCCAGGTGTCGCCAGCCAGCCAGTTGGGACGTGAACGCCGAGATTCACGGGGCTGCCATCGTCGTCGAGGCTGGTCCACAGGCCACGCACCAGCAAGCCGCCGCGCCTGCGAACTGCTGAATAAACACCGGGGCCTGCGTCAGATTCTTGGCCCCGGCCCGCTTGCACCCCTGCTCTCTTCTCTCTTGTCCTTATTACCTTTCCCTTAGCATCTATCTTGGGGCCAGAGATGGGGTGTGCCTGGGGGTTACAGACGGCTGCTTTTTGCAAAAGCACATCTCCAAGAGATGCAGTTCCGCCGGCTCTGTCTTTACGTCTCGCAGTAGAGCTAAGAATCTGCAGAGAGGGGCTGGAGCGATAGCACAGCGGGGAGGGCGTTTGCCTTGCACACTGCCAACCCGGGTTCGATTCCCAGCATCCCATAGGGTCCCCTGAGCACCGCCAGGGGTAATTCCTGAGTGCATGAGCCAGGAGTGACCCCTGTGCATCGCCAGGTGTGACCCAAAAAGCAAAATAAAATAAAAAAGAATCTGCGAGAGACCTGCTCCTCCCACTGGTCGGTCACGGCAGCCGGGGCTCGGGACTCAAGCTGGGGGGTCTAAACTGCTCTACCGGCACCCCCGTTTCTGTCTCCTGGGCTCGAGTGCCCCCACGCCTGTCTCTGGAATACGCTTTGCCTAAGTCCTCTGTGTCCGCTAGTCCGGAGTCGCTGAGGTCTTGGCAAAAATGAGGCCTGCGTCCTGGGTGCATCTTTCTTTGCATCCTGTGGATCGACACATCTTGCAGACCCTCTCTGAGTCCCCCAGACATGCTCCCCCCCACTCCGCCTCTTTTTGATTCATACAAATCTCGGTCACAGTGGTTGGGCTTTCGCCTTTCACGAGGCCGACCCGAGTTCGATTCCTCCGCCCCTCTCGGAGAGCCTGGCAAGCTACTGAGAGTATCGAACCCGCGTGGCAGAGCCTGGCAAGCTCCCCGTGGCGTATTCAAGATGCCAAAAACAGTCACAATAAGTCTCTCAATGAGAGACGTTACTGGTGCCCGCTCGAGCAAATCGATGAGCAAAGGGATGACAGTGACAGTGACAAATCTCGGTCGCATTGGCCTTGCACGTGGGAAGCCCTGGGTTTGATTTGGGCCCTGCCAGAAATAAAACTTTAAAAAGACTCTCCGAGTTCAGTAGTCCTTGTTTGTTGGTTTGTTGTCGTTTCTCCGAGAAGGCCCTGGGGATCTGGGCTGGGATTACATCAAACCTGTGCATTGTCGTTGGTCATTTTAACCGTGTTAATTCATTGAACCGTGTTAATTCTGTGTTGAAATGGTCATTTGAGCAATATTGATTTTTTTTTTTTTTTTGGTTTTTGGGTCACACCTGGCGATGCTCAGGGCTGACTCCTGGCTCTGCACTCAGGATTTACTCCTGGCAGTGCTCGGGGGACCCTATGGGATGCTGGGAATCGAACCCGGGTCGACTGTGTGCCAGGCAAATGCCCTCCCTGCTGTGCTGTTGCTCAAGCCCCAATATTGAATTGTGTGCCCATGACACACAATATTTGTCTCCCGTTTCTTTGTGTCTTTTTCAAGGGGACTTGTTTTTTTTTTTTTTTTACTGCCTCCTTGAATTGACCACAGCCCATTGACAGCCTCACCCTAATTTCATGTCATGGTTCGCATGAGTTCAATTTCCTTCTGTATTTTATGCTCATCAAGCCAACATGAGGCATCAAATTTAGTGTCTTCCCTTTTTTATTACCTCTCCTTTCTTCCTGAGTTTCTGGGGTAACTTTCCTCCTACCCAGAGGATTTCTTCTGAGATGCTTTTCAGTGTGGGGTCTGTTGGGAAATGTGTTCTCTGTCTCTTTGCTTGTGTAGTAACAAAAGAGATAAATAAATGTTTATTTCCCTTTCGCATCTGAAAGCTCTTTTCACTGGCCAAACAATTCCAGATGGGTGTTCTGGGGTTTTTTTTTGCTTTGTTTTGTTTTGTTTTGAATTTGTTTTTTTCTTCTTCCAATGCTGTAAAGATGTCGTTGCCTTGTCTTCAGGATTTTATTTCTCTTTCGAAAAAAAATAGCTTGGATGCTTTTATGTTTTCTTGTTCTTTTAGTCATCTTTTCTTTCGATGGTACGGGGGTCGCTGTCCTATTGTTCTGACACCTGGAATGGTTAGCATTTTTTTTTATGTCCTTCCTCTGGGGGCAAATCTCAGCTATTATCATTTTAGTCTTTGCCACTGTTCAGTCTAAACCTCTCTTGCTTCCAGAAATATGTCTATGAGAACGTCCCTCCGTATCCCACATCCCTCTCTTTGGTTATCTGCATTTTCCTCTTTTGCTCTCTGTAGGAGTATTGGAATATTTTGATGATTCTAGCATCCAGTGAGCAAATTCTCTTGTTCTTTCTGTCTGACAAGCAGTTCAGCCTTCTGGGAAGATTCTGACTGCGCTAGAATCTTTCTTGCATCCTTCGGCCCTGGAAGCCTTCCTTTAGAAGCTTTTATATATTTCAGCCTTCCCAGGAAGTTTTTTCTCACGATCTCATTTCTCTGCAATGTATCCATCAGATTTTTAAAATCGCATTGTATTCCTTATTTTAAATTTTTATTCCATTGCATTGAAATCAGTAAAGAAAATCAAATATACATACAAAAACAAGGAACTAAGAAAGTTTTCTTGTAATCAGCAATTAGACACCTAATATTTTGGTAATAATATACTTTATTTTTATTCTTCTTCAAACATTTATGCAATTGGCACTCATATATTAAGACTTCTATAAGCATTAATGTTGCTTTAAAATTGAATAGAAACAAATATTGATAATGTATAATTTCTCTAAATACCTGCTATGGAATATGGAATTACTATAAATCTTGCAACTATTGGAAACACTTTAAAATATCATGACACAGTTTCTTTTTCCCCATTTCCATTTTGAATAATTAGAAAAACAAAACTACAGGATTTCCAATGTTGGTGGGAAAATGCAATGATGATGAAATTGGTGTTGGAAAATTGAATGTAATAAATCATGAACAACTCTTAAAAAATTTAATTTAAAAAATAAAGTATGGAATTTCAAGTATTTCTAATAGAAATAGCATTTGCAAAATGAAAATACTTATGCCTACAGCATTTATTAGATTATTATTTATTAGATTATTATTTATTATTATTATTTATTATTATTATTTATTAGATTATTATTATTTTATCTTATGCATTTATTAGATTATTTTCCTAGAATGTATTGCACAGAATATTATACATTAAAAATAATTTTAAGAAATACAGGCCGGAGCGATAGCACAGAGGGTAGGGCGTTTGCCTTGCACGCGGCCGACCCGGGTTCAATCCCCGGCATCCCATATGGTCCCCCAAGCACTGCCAGGGGTAATTCCTGAGTGTAAAGCCAGGAGTAACCCCTGAGCATCGCTGGGTTGTGACCCCCCAAAAAAAAAGCAAAAAAAAAAAAAGAAATACAGGTGCATACCTCACACCACTCATATGCCAAGAGTAGTGTGCAACATTTGATGGGGTCTAAAGTAGAAGGAATATATTATTTTTACAGATATGTATAAATAATATATATGATATATATAAGCACATAAGTCTCAACCCTTAACAACATATTAGTGATCTCTTATACAAGTACTTAATGGCTCCTGGGTGAAATAAAACAATCTTCACACACTTTCCTCTAAGGAAACTTTTTTGGATCATTTTCAGCAGTTTATTCATAACAAACAATACAAAATAAATAATTTCGGTTCACTTTGGGGCAGGGGTTGGGGTTTGGGATGGAAACATCCGAAATATGGTGGCAGGAAGGTGCTATGGGGGTGGGATTGGTGTTGGAATATTAAATGTAACAAAATATTGTCAACTACTTTATAAAAATGGGCTGGAGCGATAGCACAGTGGTAGGGCGTTTGACTTTCACGCAGCCGACCTGGGTTCGATTCCTCCGCCCCTCTCGGAGAGCCCGGCAAGCTACTGAGAGGATCCTGCCCGCACGGCAGAGCCTGCCTGGCAAGCTCCCCGTGGCGTCTTGGAGATGCCAAACACAGTCACAACAAGTCTCACCATGGAGACGTGACTGGCACCCGCTCGAGCAAATCCATGAGCAATGGGATGACAGTAACAGTGACTTTATAAAAATAAAATAAAATTACAAAATTAAAAAAGAAAACAGAGATGCTCTTACCGAAAGGATCCAATTACGTCTCCTGAGCTCAATCAGCTTTTGGGACGAGTGAATATTACGGACTCCAGAGACCCAAGCTCCCTCCCAAAAGGACAGTCTTAGCCCAGATCTGGGAGTAACCCGGAGCCGCGAGCAGGTGTCTGGAGAAAGAAACTGCTGAGCACTGAGCCAAGAGCATCTGGGCTTGGCTGAGTGAAGACAGAGAGGGAGAAGGCAGGCCTGGAACTTTCTCTCATATACAGAGTGGGGAGTGACCGATGCCTGCAGGTGACCCTGAGATCTTGTCCCAACATCTCGGCTTAGCATGGCAGAGGGGGGAGGGGGCTTCGGTCCTGGGGGAAGGTGGGTGACGGCGGCTGGAGGCAGATGCCCAAGGACGAGGTGCGGGTGTTGGACCACTGAACTCCTGAAACTCTCGAGTCGCCTCAGACCTTCTTTCAAAATGTGTAAATGGGGGCTGGAGCCATAGCACAGCGGGGGGAGAGCATTGGCCTGGAAGCGGCCGACCCAGGTTCGATTCCCAGCATCCTATATAGGGGTCCCCCGAGCACCGCCAGGAGTGATTCCTGAGTGCAGAGCTAGGAGTCAGCCCTGAGCATCGCCAGGTGGGACCCAAAAAGCCACAAAATAACAGCGATGGCAAACATTTGTAGACATCCTGGACGAGGAAGAGGTCAGGGGTCAAGGCCTGGCCTTGCATGTGACTGACCCTGGTTCAGCGTCCAGCGTCACTGGGTCCCCCAGCACTGCTGAGTGGGATTCTAGGAAAGCCCGAGCACCCCTGGCGATGCTCAGGGCTGACTCCCGGCTCTGCACTCGGGGATCACTCCTGGCGGTGCTCGGGGGACCCTGTGGGATGCTGGGGATCGAACCCGGGTTGGCCACGTGCCAGGCCAACGCCCTCCCCGCTGTGCTCTCATCCCTGCCCCCCCTTTTTTTAATTTTAAAGAGCGATTTGGGATCGGGGCCGGGGGAGGCTCTCCAAGACAGTGCTCACCACGCCTGAAGATTCCCAGCCGACTGGACCTGAAGCTCAGCCCAGGAAACTCAGAGACATGGTGTGTGTGTGTGTGGGGGAGGGTGCTCAGACCCTGATATCCCGGGAACACCCAGGGGCCACCCCAGGATTATCGGGGGCCTCAGTGCCGCCCCGGCCCTGCTCAGAATCGAACCCGCTCCCATCATTACGACAAAACGTTACCCGTGTGTTCACGGCAGACAGGCCGTGTGCAGATCTGGTCACCTCTCGGCCCGGCCCCCCCCTTTCCCGGTGAAGACCCTCACCCTTGCCCTTCTCTACTGGACATTAGCGACTTCCTCTTCCCGCTAAGGGAAGACGCCGTCTTCCCACGCTAGGGGAGGGACCGTGCTGGGGGAATGAATGGGGTTCGAGGGCAGCTCTCCCCCGGGGTGGGGAAACAGCACCTCCCCAGGGGCCGGCTGGAACAGACGACCAGGAACAGCCCTGTCAGGTGGCCCAGATGTCCCCAGCACGGCATGGAACCGTCAGCCCCGCTGGTGTCGAGGCAGCCGTGGGACCCCCGAGCAACGGGCTATTCGTCGGATGGAGCCTTGGCAACTCTCTCATCTGGGTTTCCTGTATCTTTCGACGGTTCCTGTTTGTCCCCAGATGAACCAAGATGAGTCTTCTTCACAATGCTACAGTTCGGAGACACCCCCACCCCGGCCCTGAGCCCCGGGACCCTCCTCCAATCTTCTTCTTCTCTCCCGAGTGCTGGCCATCCTGGTACCCAGATGGGCTGAAATCTTCTCCCCTAGAGCTGCCAGCCATGCCTCCTTGGCAACAGGGCTGTTCCGCCACGAACATCTTTTCATTTATAGCCAGGAGAAAGCTCCGATGCGCTTAATGAACTCGTAAAAATAAATGCGGAGTTTAAATAGATTCCTTTTATCTGAAAGAAAAAAGGGGGGGGAGGGGGAGGGCCAAGGCGGGTGGGCGGGGGTGGGGAGGGGGGAGGGGGGAGTGATTAAGGATTAAATACCAGCTTGATTTTCTTGGAGAAAACAGAGCCGGCTTGCAGAGAGAAGCTGCTGCTGCAGAATAGACACCAAAATATCCGGAGACTAGAGAGACAGCACGGCGGGGAGGGCGCTCGCCTGCAACACGGCCGACCCGGGTTCGATCCCCAGCATTCCATAGGGTCCCCCGAGCACCGCCAGGGGTGATTCCTGAGTGCAGAGCCAGGAGGAACCCCTGAGCATCACTGGGTGGGACCCAAAAAGCTAAACAAATAAATAACAACTATATATATAATATATATATAAATAACAGCGTTCTAGAAGAATCTCTGGTTGTACAATTACCTGTACAAATATCTCAGCTCCTGCTTGTTCCAAGCCCCCAGGATTACCCATCTGCATCCACCACCTACCCCCTAATCTCTGAGTCAAGAATCTGTCACTGTCACTGTCATCCCGTTGCTCATCGATTGGCTTGAGCGGGCACCAGTCACGTCTCCATGGTAAGACTTGTTGTGACTGTGTTTGGCATCTCCAAGACGCCACGGGGAGCTTGCCAGGCTCTGCTGTGCGGGCGGGATCCTCTCAGTAGTTTGCCGGGCTCTCCGAGAGGGACGGAGGAATCGAACCTGGGTTGGCCGAGTGCAAGGCCAACACCCTCCCCACTGTGCTATGACTCACGAGAATATTCTCGAATATTCTGGTGCATGAGGTCAGTCCCTCCGAAGACCACCCGGCTTACTCCGCTGACATTTTCATGGTCTTGGTCTTGCAGATCCTTCAACGTTTTCCAGACATGTGTTTCCAAATTCTTTCCCGTCCTGGCAAAACATCTGCTCGAGTTTATTGTTTTAATGGTTCCCGTGCTGTTTCCTTGATAGTTGAAGAAATCAGTGCTTGGGGCTGGAGCCATAGCACAGCGGGGAGGGCATTGGCCTGGCACGCGGCCGACCCGGGTTCGATTCCCAGCATCCCATAGGGTCCCCTGAGCACCGCCAGGAGTGATCCCTGAGTGCAGAGCCAGGAGGAACCCCTGAGCATCGCCGGGTGGGACCCAAAAAGAAAAAATAATTGGCTTGTCGGGAAAGGGCTGCTGGAGAGAGAATACAGCGAGGAAGGCGCTTGCCTTGTGTGCAGTCTAGGCAGGTTCAATCCCCAGAACCCTTGGGCACCGCCAGGATTAATTTCTGAGCACAGAGCCAGGAGTAAGCCCAGAGCATTGCCAGGTGTGACCTAAACACAAGAAACATAAACAAAAGAGCCAAACAAACAGAAAACAGGAAGAAAAAAGAAAAGAAATGAGGGCCAGAGATAATCCATGTGTGTAGCCAACCCCTGATGTCAGGATTCAAGAGAATTAAATGGACACGTAGGATCTTCCCTGGCTCCCAGCACTGCCAGGAGTGACCCCTGAACACGGGGTCACTACAGATCAAAAAGATCAAAAAGCTACAGATCATGGGCTGGAGCGGTAGCACAGCGGGTAGGGCGTTTGCCTTGCACGCGGCCGACCTGGGTTCGAATCCCAGCATCCCATAGGGTCCCCTGAGCACCACCAGGAGTGTTTCCTTAGTGCATGAGCCAGGAATGACCCCCGTGCATTGCCGGGTGTGACCCAAAAAGCAAAAAAAAAAAAAAAAAAAAGCTACAGATCAAAAAGGATCTGTCATCTGTCATCCTGTTGCTCATCGATTTGCTCGAGTGGGCGCCAGTCACGTCTCCATGGTGAGACTTGTTGTGACTGTGTTTGGCATCTCGAATACACCACGGCTTGCCAGGCTCTGCCGTGTGGGCGGGATCTTCTCGGTAGCTTGCTGGGCTCTCCGAGAGGGATGGAGGAATCGAACCCGGGTCGGCCACATGCAAGGCAAACGCCTTCCCCGCTGTGCTATCGCTCCAGCCCTATCAAAAAGAAATCAGCAAAAAACCAAAGAAATAAGACTTTGTTTCTTCAGAGTTGAAGCCTTCATTTCCTTCTCTTCTGATCAATTAACTCCTGAGAATTAGGTTAAGTTCCTTTCACCTGTGTTTTTTTTTGTTTTGTTTTCTTTTCTTTTCGGGTCCCACCCCGAGATGCTCAGGGCTGACTCCTGGCTCTGCACTCAGGGATCACTCCTGGCGGTGCTCGGGGGACCCTACGGGATGCCAGGGATCGAACCCGGGTCAGCCACATGCAAGGCAAACGCCCTCCCCGCTGTACTGTCGCTCCAGTCCCTTTTTTTTTTTTGCTGCATATAACCCGAATTTAGATGGGTCAAATTCTGCGTGCTGGGTGGGTTCAGGAGAAAGACTTTTTGTTTGTTTGTTTGGTTTTGGTTATTGGGCCACACCCAACAATGGTCACTGATTATTCCTGCCTCTGGACTCAAAAAAATTACTCCTGGCGGTGCTCAGGGTATGCACGTGATGGAACCTGGGTCAGCAGCCACTTGAAAGGCAAATGCCCTACCCATTGTGCTATCTCTCTGGCCCTCTAGGCTGATATATTCATGCTCTGGGTATTGCATAATTCTCCTTTCTTGGTTGTGAGTCCTGAGCCAATCTCCCTTTTTTTTCTCTTCACTCAGTCTAGATGTTTCTCTAGCTTTCCCATATGTCTCCTATGTGGTAGGACCACCTAGTTTCTCCTGATGAGTTTGCTTTCAATCTTATTTCTCCTCATTATCTTTTCCTCCCAGATTTCTGGTTTCAATTACTATGCTTTTAATCTCCCAGCATACCCCCCAACTCCAAAAAAAAAAAAAAATCCCAATTGAGAGCGTACTGACTTACATTAAACCCGGAAATGATCATGGGTAAAATGGACATATTTATACTAGCACACTCGGGCATACTATATGAGTTTCCCACTTACTTAAGCTTTATTTTATGTTTCTTGGTTGATTTGGGTCTCTGGGATTGTTTATAAAAATCTGACACTTTCCTTATTAAATTTGTGTCCTCTGACATATTTTATAGGCTGGTTACTTTTGAGAATGATTTTCTTTTCTCTCATTATATTCTCCAATGGTGGCTATGTTTGAATCCTGTTGACGATTATAGTCCTTGGTCTTAGGGAATTTTAATGATTTTTTTAACTGATTCTCTAAGTTTCATTTTTATCCTCAGGCGTTGTGGGCACACCGTCTGCAAATAATAATATCTGTTTCCACTTTTCTAGTAATAACACACCCTATTTATGTTTTCTGCTGTAAATAAAGCATAAAATAAAATTAAGCAGAGGAAAATAGCAGGCAGGCCTGATTTGATCCTGGTGTTAATGGCATTAATTGAAAATGTCTCGATTGGTATTTTCCCCATTTAATATTACAATTTAATTTGTCAGCATCAAATATTCTTTAATGTGTTCAGGAAATTTCCTTCTATTCAGTGGGCAGCAGGATATTTTTTTTCTTTTTGAGTCATACCCGGTGATGCACAGGGGTGACTCCTGGTTCATGCACTCAGAAATCACTCCTGGTTGTGCTGGAGTGATCCCAATTCCCTATGGGATGCCGGGAATTGAACCCAAAGATTTTTTTTTTTAATTCTTGTTCCAAATGGTGACTATGCTTTATGATGCCTCTCTTTTTATTATTATTATTATTATTATTATTATTAATTTTTTTGGCTTTTACTTATACTTACACCGTAAGCTCCCAGCCTTCATCTGAAACCAGACCTTGCTCCTGATTTTTTTTTTATAATTTATTTATTTTTAATTAGAGAATCACCGTGAGGGTACAGTTACAGATTTATACACTTTTGTGCTTATACTTCCCTCATACAAAGTTCGGGAACAAATCCCTTCACCAGTGCCCATTCTCCACCACCCGTAAACCCAGCGTCCCTCCCACCCTCCCCAATCCCATCTCCCCCCCACCCCACCCTGCCACTGTGGCAGGGCATTCCCTTCTGTTCTCTCTCTCTAATTTTGCTCCTGATTTTTGCTTCCTTCCCATTCACTTCGAAGAGTCACGGGCCTATACTCAGAGCCTAAGAGTGGTTTTATTTTGCATCTATTTATCTATTTATTTTTTTATTTGGTTTGTGGCCACACCTGGCGATGCTCAGGGCTGACTCCTGGCTCTGCACTCAGGAATCACTCCTGGCAGTGCTTGGGGGACCCTATGGGATGCCGAGAATTGAACCCGGGTCTGCTGCATGCCAGGCCAACGCCCTCCCCGCTGTGCTATCGCTCCAGCCCCCATAAAGCTACTTTTTTTTCTCTCTTCCTTTGTCTAGAGTTTTGCAAACAAGGAGCTTTTCCAATTTGTCATTTCCACTGTTGTTATTTTGGCGTTGGAAGCAATGCATTTTTTTTTTAAGGCTGATTCACGCCTTCTGTCTTGCAGCTCTTACTGTACTCGGCCTCAGATTCCTTGAGGTAAATGCTAAGTTTGCTTGTTTTCATTCCCCTTTCCGAGCACAAAATGTGAATGGCACCGGCAGCCTGGTGGTGAGGGGTGGCGTGTTCAACCATGTAGTGTGTTATTTATTCTGCTTACCGTCGGAGTGGAAAAAGAGTATATTCTCTCTTTCCCTTCTCTTCCTCCTTCTCTCTGGAAGACCCAAAGTTTCTGCACCACCATAACTCTGAGCAGGTCCGTATCCTCCTGACATCCAATCAACGGTTTGGCCAAGAACCACCCATGGGACCCCCCAAGTTTCCGGAGCCTTGCTCGGAAGACTGGAAGCAAAACTCGCAGGGCCTTGGAGGGCCTCTGTAAAACGTTGGGGTGCCCTGTCCTAAGGGACTCGGTCACTTCCTAGGATATCAGTATTAGCCGCTTCCTCTCGCTGGGAGGCCCCCGGAAATGCAGCTGGAAGAAGTCACGCCACGTTCCTTCACAGCCGGTCAACGCCAGCCCCGCTGACTTTGGTCAAGCTCTGTCCTCCCCGAGTTCCCAAACTCATCGAGAGCACCGAGCCCACTGTGATCTGTTCCCCACGTGAGATCGGAATCCAGCTTTCGGGACTTTCTGGCCCGTTATAGCTTCATCGTGTTTTCTTTCCTTCTTCTTGTTTCTCAGGCGGAATCAGAGCTATCACGGGGAGGCAGGCAGGATGAAAGAACAAAGAATGTCAGTGGGTTGTTCCCGCGGGTGAGACAGTTCAAGTGTTATTTTGTATTAGAACCGACGTACATCCATTATTAACTCGAATGCATAATTCACGCATATATATATTTTTTTCTCAGATAAAACATGAGACTGCAAAGAAATGTCACATCTCAACTCTGCCTCTCTCTCTCCAGAGGCAGTCTTGGGTGTTTGAAGGAAATTTGAGACGTTTCAGTGATTTTGGTTTTGGGGGGGTCCCACCTAGCTGTGCTCAGGGCTGGCTCCCGGCTCTGCACTCAGGAATCACTCCTGGCAGTGCTCAGGGGGACCCTATGGGATGCTGGAGATCGAACCCGGGTCAGCCACATGCAAGGCAAACACCCTCCCTGCTGTGCTATCGCTTCGGCCCCTCAGTAATTTTTCTTTTGATTGTATTTTCCCGACAAATCCAGCAGATCAAACCATTTATCATGGTAATCTTCCCCTGTACAAAATAGAAAATAAAGCTTGTGGTTGGAAATATAGGAAAAAAAAGCTTTTTTGTTTTTTGCTTTTTGGGTCCCAGCCTTCGATGCTCCGGGCTGACTCCTGGCTCTGCACTCAGGAATTTATTTCCATTTCAAAAAAAAAAAAAAAATGGGGACTAGAGAGACAGCACCGAGGGGAGGGCATTTGCTTTGCACATGGCCGGCCCGGGTTCGATCCCTGGCATCCCATATAGTTCCGTGAGCAACGCTAAGAGTGATCCCTGAGTGCAGAGCCAGGAGTCAGCCCTGAGCATCGCCGGGTGGGACCCAACAGAAAAGTAGGAAAGAAAAGTGAGGGGGTAGAGTGATAGGACAGCGGGGAGGGTGCTAGCTCTGTGTGCAGGCAGTCTGGGTTCGATCCCCGGCATCCCCTAGGGTGCCCCGAGCACCGCCAGGAGTGATCCTTGAGTGCAGAGCCAGGAGTCAGCCCTGAGCATCACCAGGTGGGACCCCAAAACAAACAGGCTAAATAAGATTTTTAGCCCCAGGGAAGGTACAATACAAAGATGTCTGTGTCTCTGGAGAAGCAACTGTATCCTCCGGCAGCTGGGCTGGATGGCGAGCCAGGGGAATGTGGGGACACCCTCCCCCAAATCTTGGACAAGCAGCTTTTCTATCATCCCTGAAAAACACCAGCACAGGCCCAGGCGAGGACTCCCAGGGTGGCTGATTTTAGGAGAAAAACGGGGGGAAAGAATTAAAAACCAGACTTCAGCATTTTTTTTTTTCCTTTCTTTTTATTGCTGCTGCTGTTTCTGGCCTCACTGAAGCTGTTGGAAGGGAATGGCCCGGAGATGCTCCTCGTCCTTCTGCGGGTTTTGTTTGTTTGTTTCCATTTTTGGCTTTTTGGGTCCCACCCCGCGATGCTCAGGGCTGACTCCTGGCTCTGAACTCAAGAATCACTCCTGGTGGTGCTCGGGGGACCCTACGGGATGCCGGGGATTGAACCCGGGTCAGCCGCGTGCAAGGCAAATGCCCTCCCCGCTGTGCCATCGCTCCAACTCTTGCAAACTCACTTGGTCATTGTGTCTCTACCAACTAGTTCAATGCTATTATATGTGTGCATGCATGCATGTGTATGTGTGCATGCATGTGTGTATATGTGTGCAAGCATACATGTGTATCTGTGTGCATACATGTGTGTATGCATGAATGCATGTGTATGTGCGTGCATGTATATATGTGCATGCATGCATGTGTGTATCTGTGTGACGCATGCATGTGTATGTGCATGCATGTGTGTATCTGTGTGCATGCACATGTGTATCTGTGTGCATACATGTGTGTGCATGCATGCATGTGTATGTGCGTGCATCGTGCATGTATATATGTGCATGCATGCACACATGTGTATTTGTGTGCATACATGCACGTGTATCTGTGTGCATGCATGCATGTGTGTGCATGCATGTGTGTGCATGCATGTGTGTATGTGTGTGCATGCATGTGTGTGTCTGTGTACATGCATGCATGTGTGTATGTGTGCATGCGTGTGCGACCTTTGAGCCCAGGTCTCATGCGTGCACACCACACACTTTCATGGTGATATAGGGCTGTTCTTTCTTTTTGCCCCTCCCGCACAGAACAAGCCGAGCTTCCTGAAATCGGACTGAACGTGTCCACAAGCTCATGCCATCCTGACGACCTCTGGAAACGTTGGGACGGCAGAGAGAACAGAGAGAAGACGGTGTCTCTCTCCTCCCCGGGTACCAGACACCAGGGGCCTTTTCCCATGACCGTCGGCGGGGCAGGGGCTGGGTTGGAAGCTGAATTCATGTCATTTCCCTACGATGGCGGTGGAACCCCAGAGGGCTGGGGGCCCTCCTAAGAGCCAGTCCTGCGTCTCGGAGAGTCCCCCTGTAGGCAGGTGATGGCCAAGACAAGCGGGAGGCCGCCTGCTGTAGCTCCGAGATAACCACACGGTTTGGAGCGTCCGTTTGTTTACTTTTGGGCTACACCTCGTGATGCTCCGAGCTGACTCCCGGCTCTGCACTCAGGGATCCCTCCTGGCAGTGCTCGGGGGGACCCTCTGGGATGCCGGGATCGAACCTGAATCAGCCTCGTGCCAGGCCAACGCCCTCCCCGCTGTGCTATCTCTCCGGCCCCCTTGTCACATGCTACTTGCAGGAGAGCGAGCACGGAGCGTGGCGTGGCCCCTGGGACGAGCACTGTGCCGTCAGCCGCATCAGAAGCAGCGTTGTTCGGGAACGGAGAGAGCCCGCCGGCACTCGGGCTGCAGATAAGAGAGCCCCGAGCACTGGTGTTTGTGAGCGCCTCTGGCCCGCAGGCGCCCGAAGAAGCTGCTGACCCGAGCACTGCTGGGATGGGCCGGTGCCTTTCCGAGCAAAACGTTCCCATTAGTCCGCCTCGGTGAGCTTGTTTGTCTCCGATCAAAATTGTTTTTTTTTTTTTTTTGGGGGGCAGCAGGGAGGGCGCTGGCCTGGCACGTGGCTAATAACCCAGATCAGACTCAAAGGGTGTCGAGAGTCGGCCAGGTGACCCCTGAGCCCAGACTCAGGAGCCAGCCCTGAACACCACTGGGCATGGTCCCAAAACAATAACAAAAAGTTGATGGTGTGTGTGTGTGTGTGTGTGTGTGTGTGTGTGTGTGTGTGTGTGTGGACAACTCACTTATTAGTCTGGAAAAAAAAAATACAACATGGGCCAGAGTGATAGTTCAGCGGGGGGAGGGCGCTGGCCTGGCATGCAGCCAACTTTGATTCCATCCCTGGCATCTTATAGGGTCCCTGGAGAACTGCCAAGAGTGATCCCCGAGCACAGAGCCGGGAGTCAGCCCTGAGCATCACCGGGCGGGACCCCCCCCCCCCCAGCAAACACAGTGCCACGACCAAACCTTATCAGGAATGGCAAACCAAATCAGGAATGCCGGGTCACAGTTCCTCCCGGACCCTCCCCGAACAACCACCGCCAACTAAAAGCCAGGGCCTGAAGCCTCAGGGGTGACCTCTCCACTTTGCCCTTTCACCTGGCGGGGACTTTCTTCTGGATCCCCAGACACAGGGGCCTTGGGGAGGGGTTCGCGCTGCTCCAACCCCTCTAGATGCAGTTCGTCCTCACAGCCGCTGGAGGAGAGACAGAACTTTATTGCCATCTTATAGACACAGTGAGACGCAAACTTCGAAGAGTTTGTCCTCGGGGACACACCGGTGCAGCCACCTCCAGAAACGTCACCTCTGAGCGTTGTCCTGGACGCCTACCTACACTCCTTCCCAGAATTCAGAGCTGGCCCCTGGCGTCCCCTCATCACGCTAGCTGCTGTCCAGGTCTGACGTCCCCTCTCCACCTGTGTCTCGGGGAGGGCCACCCCAAAAGTCACTTCTCAATATCCAGTTTCCCCACTGTTCCTCTCAGGCCGGACCCCCAAATCTAACCTGAATCCGCCCGATTCCTTCCTCCCATGACCCCTGACCTTGTCTGGGTGTCTTCAATTAAAGGATAGGGGTAGGGGTCAGGGACGCTTGCCCGGCACACACACACAGACCCACATTTAAGCCCTAACATTTCAGAGTCCCCCCCCCAAAAAAAAAAAAACAAAAAACACTGCCAGGAACTGCTGACACAAGAAAAATTTCTTTCTTTCTTTTTTTTTTTTTTTGCCTTTTGGGTCCCACCCGGCGATGCTCAGGGCTGACTCAGGAATCACTCCTGGCGGTGCTCAGGGGACCCTGTGGGATGCTGGGAATCGAACCTGGGTCAGCTGCGTGTAAGGCAAATGCCCTCCCCACTGTGCTGTCGTTCCAGCCCCAACAAGAAGAATTTTATCACTTCCCGAGCACCGAATTACATGACTCAGTTGACCCAAAGACCCCCAGAATTCCCCCTGACCCCCACTGTCCAACAAAGCTCACTTTGATGCCATAATGATCTCCAAACTAAAATTTTAAGCTCTTTAGGAAGCAGGGATGAGAAATGCTTCTTACCTGAGTTTATGAAACACCTCCAAGGCTGAACCCAGAGGTCAAAGCAAAAATCGAATTGCCTTCATGGCCTTAAGGAAAAGAGAAAAAGATCTGGCACCTCTCTGGAAAATTAAAAAAAAAAAAATCGGGGAGGGGGAACTCTTATAATGTTATTTTATAATCTAGAAAAATAAGAAAAATTGGGGGGGGAACTTCCAGAAAAGGAGAAAAACAGAAAGTAAACTTTTTTTTTTCTTTTTGGGTCCCACCCGGCGATGCTCAGGGGTTGCTGCTTGCTCTGCACTCAGGAATCACTCCTGGTGGTGCTCAGGGGACCCTATGGGATGCTGGGAATCGAACCCACATCGGTCAGCCCCAGGAGATAGACTTTTGAAATTAAAAATAATTTAAGGGGGCTGGAGCAATAGCACAGGGGGGAGGGCATTTGCCTTGCATGCCACCAACCCAGGTTTGATCCCCAGCATCCCATAGGGTCCCCCGAGCACTGCCAGGGCTAATTCCTGAGTGCAGAGCCAGGAGTAACCCCTGTGTATCGCTGGGTGTGACCCCAAAAAGCAAATAAATAAATAAAATAAGATAAAATAAAATAAAATAATTGAAGGGGCCAGAGCGACAGCACAGCGGGCAGGGCATTTGCCTTGCATGCTGCCAACCTGGGTTCGATCCCTGGCATCCCATAGGGTCCCCCGAGTACCGCCAGGAGTGATTCCTGAGGGCAGGGCCAGGAGGAACCCCCCAGCATCACCAGGTGGGACCCAAAAAGTAATAAATAAATAAATAAATATAATTGAAAGGGGGGGGGAAGGAACCAAGTGAGTCGGAGAGATCATAAAGGGTTGGGCACTCACCTGGCTCCCCACCACTGTCCAGAGACTGCCAAGGTCATGCCAAACCCCTTTAAATTTTTTGGGGGGGCAGGGGGGAGATGCCTGGAAGTGCTCAGGGCTTACTCCTGGCTGGTGACAGATGGAGACGGGCAACTCGAGGCCCTACCTGGATTTTCACTGAAGCCCGACTTCAAAAATGTTCTGGAAAAAAACTGGAGCTGAGCTCACCTTAGAACCAAAGTGAGAAGAATTGTCTGAACAAAAGGGACCTGGAAAGTTTCAGTTCTGTGGACAACCACATAGGTTTCATTTCAAATCTGGGGCTGGAGTGACAGCACAGCGGGGAGGGCACTGGCCTGGCACGCGGCCGACCCGGGTTCGTTCCCGGCATCCCCTAGGATCCCCCGAGCACCGCCAGGAGTGATTCCTGAGTGCAGAGCCGGGAGTCAGCCCTGAGCACCGCCGGGTGGGACCCAAAAAGCAAACAAGCAAATCCACTTGCTTGTGTCTGAGCGGCTGTGCTTACCTGCTGGAAGGGTGGGTGGCCTGGCCCCGTGGCCCCTCCATGGCCTCTCCTGTGGCTGCATCCCACCTTCATGCTCTCCTCTGCCGTGAGCTTCTGAAGGTCGTGCTGGCAGGTCCTAATGCATTGGCAGCGTCTGCTTCTGTCTTTGCAGGGACTCTGCCCTGCATCTCACTCCTGAGCCATCAGCAAGTCTACACCAGCACCTGCAAGCACGAAGTGCTGCTTTAAGTGCCCTGGGACGAGCAATGACAGGCAGACTTTGGAGAAGAGCAGCTGTATTTGGGGGGGAGGGGGTGTGGGAGATCCACAGGGAAGGAGAGAGACACCTCCCCCGCCCCCGTCCCTGACCCTCCCTGCCCGGGTTCTGGGCAGAGCCCAGATAAGACTGTTGTTTCAGCGCAAAGATCTCTGTACCTTTGGCTCAAGGGCACTCGCCCGGTTTCTCTTCTGGGAACTCTCCGGCCCATCCTAAGAATAGCTTTGCCTGGAACTAGTGAATAAATGATGGAGAAGCATCATTTGTGTGCTCTCAAAGCCAGACGGAGGACAAGAAATAAAGTTGATCAAAGGGTTTGCAGGGGTCAGGGAAGCCGCTTATTTTACTTAATTTACTGTATATATTTTTTGTCTGTTTCTGTTTTGGGTCCCACCCAGGTGATGCTCAGGGCTTCTTCCTGGCTCTGCACTCAGGGATCACTCCTGGCGGTGCTCGGGGGACCCTATGGGATGCCAGGGATCGAACCCAAGTCTGCCGTGTGCCAGGCAAATGTCCTCCCCGCTCCAACCCCTTGATTGTATTTTTATTTCTTTTTTGGGGGGTGCTGGGGATCAAACCCGGGACACGCTTCAACCCAGCTGGATTTTAATGAAATTAACAGGCTGGAGAGGGGGGGGCATCACTTTTCGACCCCCAAATTCTGAACTTGAGAAATCTTAACAGGTTTATATTGTTGTTCCTTTCTATTCAAACTGAGAGGAAAAAGAATCCACCTCAAAGCACATACCCTGACCATTCTGTCCACCCCCTTTTCCCTGAGCCCTCTGTCTCCCCCCAAGAACCAAATTTGGGGTTCTGGGGAGAAGCCAGTGGGAAACCTTCGACCAGCATGGCACCCATCCAGCAGCCAGAGCTTTCCCGGTGAAGAGTGGGTTTAGTCTCTGAGGCCGGGGTGATGCCAAGGGAACTCCCCTCCCCCCGAGATGGGCAGGGTTCGGAGAGAAAAGACGAAATCATGAAACTTGCATATAAGTGGATCAACATGGAGAGTATCATGTTAAGTGAAATGAGTCAGAAAGAGAGAGACAGACATAGAAAGGTCCCACTCATCTGTGGAATATAAAGTAGCAGAGTGGGAGACAAACACCCAAGAGTAGTAGAGATAAGGACCAGGAGGTCTGCCCCACAGCTTGGAAACTGGCTTCCCATGCTGGAGGAAAAGGCAGCTCAGATAGAGAAGGGAACACCCAGTAGAGGATGTCGGGAGGACCCATTCGGATTGGAAGATGCGAGCTGAAAGTAGACTATAGACCGAACATGAAGGCCACTCAATGCTCGGGAGACCCTATGGGATGCTGGGAATAGAACCCAGGTCGGCCACATGCAAGGCAAACACCCTCCCCGCTGTGCTATCGCTCCAGCCCCAAATAAAGAAAATTTTTTTCTTTTACTAAAGAACGGTGATTTGCAAAGTTCCTGATAGTTGTCTTAGGCATATAATATTTCAACGCCAATCCCACCACCAGTGTCAACTTCCTCCCCCCCCCCGCCCTCCCCCAAGCTGTGTCCCCGTAGCCCTTCCCCACCTAGCCCCACCCCAGTCCCTCAGGTGGACAGACACATGACAAAGTTCGGTGGTTGCCCCTTCGATCTCGTGCTTTCAGGGTCTGTGGCTACACCCCTCACTGTGTCACGGGTATAACTGAGGTCCTAGCACCTGTTCACTCACTACTGGGAATTTTTTCCCTTCTCTGTTCTCTTCTCTGTAAATACTGGGGTCCAGGGGGATCTAGGCACCCCCCCTTACCTACAACCATTTCCTTGTCCTGCCCCAGAAAGCGAGACCCTCCTGTGTTCGTCTTTCTCCTTCTGCCTCACTCCAGCTCCCCCGGTTCCAAGCAGGCCACAGAGAACTGTGTGATTTCATCAGCATCTGCTCCGTGACCTTGGAGTGGTGCTGGGTTTCTTCCTTAGGAACCCAGAGCTCAGCACCCCGCAACCCGCCACCTGTGCTGACGCTCCGGGCGCGATATCTGCTGTCCTTGCTCCTCTGGCCGGGATGCAGGTGCCTTGGAAGTCACCACTAGGGAGGATCTTACTGGGTCAGACAGAACCAGAGCACCTGTTCTGGGAGACCTAGAACTTTTATTCGGGAATGCAATCTCCCGGGTATGAGCCCCCCACCAGAACGAGGAATTCTAAAACGGAGTGAGGGCTTAAGATGACGGAGAGGGGCTGGAGTGATAGCACAGCAGGTAGGGCGTTTGCCTTGCATGCAGCCAACCTGGGTTCGAATCCCAGCATCCCATATGGTCCCCTGAGCACCGCCAGGGGTGATTCCTGAATGCAGAGCCAGGAGGAACCCCTGTGCATTGCCAGGTGTGACCCAAAAAGCAAAAATAAAATAAAATAAAATAAAATAAAATAAATAAAAGATGACGGAGAAGCATGGTTCAAAGGAGGTGACATTGTTAGAAACGAAGTGGACCCAGAAATGCAACAAGGAAGGGAAAGGAGGGGAGGGGAGTCAAAATAAATTGTTTTTAAATTTTGGGCAGTGGGCTACACTCGGCAGAGCTCAATGGTGTGACTCCTGGTGGATCTCACGGGACCACATGGGATGCCAGGGATTGAATCCGTGTTGGCCACATGCAAGGCAAATGCCCTACCCACTGTACCATCTTTTTGGTCCCTAAAAAAAAGTTTAAGGGGCTGGAGCGAGAGCACAGCGGGGAGGGCGTTTGCCTTGCACGCGGCCGACCCGGGTTCAAATCCCAGCATCCCATAGGGTCTCCTGAGCATCACCAGGAGTAATTCCTGAGTGCAGAGCCAAGAGGAACCCCTGTGCATGGCTGGGTGGGACCCGAAAAGCAAAAAAATAAAAAAATAAAAAATAAAATAAAAGAACTGAAAAAATAGAGATAAATGTGTCTCTTATTTACATTTACAAAAATATGCAAATATAAAGACATCGAAAAACAATTGCAGGTCTGGGGGATAGTACAGTAACTTGGTGACCTATCTGGCAAGTGCCCCATGGTCCCCCAAGAATTGTCGGGTGCAGGGCTGGTGTGACAGCACAGCGGGGAGGGCGTTGGCCTTGCCTCTGGCAACCCGGGTTCGATCCCCGGCATCCCATAGGGTCCCCCGAGCACCGCCAGGAGTGTGATCCCTGAGTGCAGAGCCAGGAGTCAGCCCTGAGCATCGCCGGGTGGGACCCAAAAACCAAACTGGGACAGTCGCAACAGTACAATGAGTAAGGCATTTGCCTTGCACACAGCCAACCTAGGTTCGAACCCCGGCATCTCCTAAGGTCCCCCGAGCACCACCAGGAGTAACTCCTGAGTGCAGAGTCTGGACTAACCCCCGAGCACCGCCAGATGTGAAACCCCCCCAAAACATTGTTGGTGCATCCCTGGGGGCCCCCAGATCTCCAGCTTTGCTCTCTGGGACCCTTGTGACGGCCCACGGCTGGGGGCGATGCCCCCTGGGGCACTGGGGGTTGAACCCAGACCAGCTGCCCCCTCACTCTGCACTGCCCCAGTACGAATCATGGCCAGGGGTGATTCAAATGTGCTATCAGCCCGACCGACGCCTCCAGCGCAGAGTGAGAAATACGAGCCCTTCCTCCTGGCGAGAGCAGCGTCTCTTGGAAGACGTTTTGGCAGCGAGCACTGAAAACGTTCAGGTGCCAGGGCCAGCGGTCGGCGTCACTGGCATTTCTGAGTGGTACTTTTCAGAATTTATTTTTTTTCCATTCTGTTGACTTTCCCTCCCTCTCCTTCCTTTGCCCTTATTCTTGTGGTCCTGATCTCGGGGGGTGTACACATGATGGGTATCACACACATTTGATTTGCGCGTACATACAAGTCTGTGTGTACATTGCTTGTGTGCATTCCTGTGTACCTGAGGGTGTGTGTATGTGTTGTGGGTGTGTGTGTGTATGTGTTGATTTGCACGTGCATATGAGTCTGTGTGCACATTGCGTGTGTGCATTTCTGTGTACCGGAGTGTGTGTGTGCGTGTGATGGGTGTGTGTGCATGTGTTGATATGTGTGTGCATGAGTCCGTGTGCATATTGCATGTGTACATTTCTGTGTTACCTGAGTGTGTGCATGTGATGGATGCGTGTGTGCACATGTCAACATTCGTGTGCATGCGAGTCTGTGTGTACACTTTGCGCATGCATTCCTGCATGGAGATGTCTGTGCGGGGGGGGGGGGGGGAGGGGGATGGTGCGTGCAGCTGTGTTGTTTCTATGGTAACTGCTTTCCTGGAGGATTTCAAAGGCCAGGGGGCCACAGCACAGACGGCTTTGAAGAAACGCCTTGGAACGACTTCCCTCACTCTCGGCCTACGTGGTGAAGAGAGGAAGGGTGCACCTGACTCCCGGTGGACCCCCTCATACCCTCCCCGAAGCGGCCAGCTGGGCACCTTGGCAAGGATGGCCTGGGAGGAGGAAGGGGCCGCCCCGTGCTTTCTGGTGGAACCCTCCACCCGCGTCTCTGGGAAGGGACAGGCTGACTCTGACCGAGGCTCAATGACCCCAGAACCAGGAGCCCCACAGTCCAGCCGAGAGGACGGGGCGGGAGGGGGGTCAGGCTAAGCCCAGCGGACCCCCACCCAGGTTACCTCGGAGTTCGAGTCCCCTGCCTCAGTCAAGGGCACTTCCTAACGCCCCCCAAGGAGCGAGGGCCGGAGAAACACAGGCTGTCCTGGCCGTGCTCCCTCTGCCCTCGCCCCTGCACACGTGATTCAAAATGCTCAGCCCGACCCCACACGCTGGTCTTCCTGCACCCCCAGTCGGGGCCCTGGGGGTCCCCAGTCCTGAGTGATCCCCTGGGAAACAGAGGCAGGCCCCTGTGCCTCTCCCCCTGCCAGCTCCGGTCTGGGCGGGGGCTGGGGGCCCAAGGCAGCTCCCACCACAGGTGAGGGCGTCAGCAAATGCCGGGAACAGGAACCAAATCTTTTTTTTTTTTTCTTTTTGGGTCCCACCCGGCGATGCTCAGGGCTGACTCCTGGCTCTGCACTCAGGAATTACTCCTGGCGGTGCTCTGGGGACCCTATGGGATGCCGGGTATTGAACCCGGGTTGGCCGTGTGCAAGGAAAGGCAAATGCCCTCCCCGCTGTGCTATCGCTCCGGCCCCACAGGAACCAAATCTTTCCGGGGAGGAGAGAAGGCGCAGTGCCCCGTGTGTGTTTGAGGAGCCGGGAAATAGGGAGAAAGTAAAGGGAAATAAGGCCAGCAAGGCAGAGGCGGGTTTGCAACCCATTTCCCTGCTCCTGGCAGGGCCAGGGCCAGTTCTCCGAGGTGAGCCCCTCTCCTGGGAAGGGGGACCCTGCGGAGGGGGCGAGGGAGGGATAGGGTCACCCCGAGCCCAGAACGCTGGGATTCTTGAGGTAGGGGCCACAGCACTTGCCTGGCGTGGGGCTCACTCAGGTTTGGTCCCACACATGGGATTCCCTTGAGTCCCACCAGGACTAATTCCTGAGCACAGAGTCAGGAGTCAGCCCTGAGCACAGAACCAAGACTGAGCCCTGAGCACAGCAGCAGGAGTCAGCCCTGAGAACAGAGCTGGGAGTGAGCCCTGAGCACAGAGCCGGGAATCAGTCCTGAGCACAGAGCCGGGAGTGAGCCCTGAGTTAGTCCTGAAAACAGGGCCAGGAGTGAGCCCTGAGCACAGAGCCAGGAGTGAGCCCTGAGCACAGAGCCAGGAGTTTGCCCTGAGCACAGAGCCGGGAGTGAGCCCTGAGCACAGAGCCAGGACTCAGCCCTGAGCACAGAGCCAGGAGTGAGCCCTGAGGACAGAGCCAGGAGTCAGCCCTGAAAACAGAGCCGGGAGTCATCCCTGAGCACTGAGCCAGGAGTCAGCCCTGAGCATCACCAAATACAACCCCAAAATGAAAAAAACAAAACAAACAAACATAAAACAAAGTGGAGGGAAGCAGAGAGGGACAAAAAGGTTGGTGCAAGCCAGCGGGGGGGGGGGGGTCCTGCCTCCCAGGAAGGGTCTCTCGGCTCCCAGGAGGGGCCCCCACTCTGTGTGACGCTCAGCCAATGGCTCTCCGCGTCCAGCTGGACCTGGACATGTGCTCTCTGGGGGTGCAGGTGGCCCCGGGAGCCGTCATGGGCACCTGGAGCCACGAGGGGGTCAGGGAAACCTCATCGCGACGTTTCCCCCCCCCCCCCAGGAACAGAAGGGCCTTGGAGGGAGACAGGAGCAGGACGGACCCTTCTGGCCACCCGGGGCTCTCCGGGGACCAGATGGACGTCCTGCGGGGAGTGGGGGGGGGAAGAGCAATTGTCTGTGGGTGGGATTTGCAGCCCAGGACGGGGCCTCTGGTGCCAGCGGGGATGCCAGCGGGGAGGTCCGTCTCTTCCGGCCACTTGGAGCTGTCCCCGCAGACAAGGGGACCTTTCTCCCGCCGAGGAACAAGGCGCTCTTTGATAAGGGAAGGAAGCAGGTCACAAAGCAAACCCCTGTCAGCAGCGAGAGCACCGCGGGGAAGGAGCTTGCTTTGCACGCGGCTGACCCGGGGTTCCACCCCCGGCATCCCTTAGGGTCCCCCGAGCCGAGCCCGCCAGGCGTGATCCCTGAGCACAGAGCCCGGAGTCAGCCCTGAGCACCGCCGGGTGGGGCAACCCCCCAAATCAAAAAACTGTGAAACACAAGTATGGACATAGTTTAACTTGTTTTGGGTCCCACCCGGCGATGCTCAGAGCTGACTCCCGGCTCTGCACTCAGGAATCACTCCTGGCGGTGCTCGGGGGACCCTATGGGATGCTGGGGATCGAACCCAGGTCGGCTGCGTGCCAGGCAAACGCCCTCCCCACTGTGCTGTCGCTCAGCTCCAGTTTAACTTTTTCTTTTTGGGTCACACCTGGAGATGCTCAGGGTTCCTCCTGGCTCTGCACTCAGGAATCACTCCTGGTGGTGCTCGGGAGACCCTATGGGATGCTGGGAATCGAACCCGGGTCGGCCTCATGCAAGGCAAACACCCTCCCCGCTGTGCTATCGCTCCAGCCCCTAACTTTTTTTTTTTCCAGTGAGCATGCCACATAGGGGATTTGATATCCCCTTTTCAGTAGCTTATGCCCTGTGTCTCTCTTGATCACTAAGAGCTCATTAGCTTTTGTATGCCATAAATCTATTTCCTTATGATGAATTGCTAAGAAGTACGTTTTTGCTGGGGCCATGTGCGGGCAAATTTTTAATTCTTTCACAATACTGCTCTGCAAAGAAGGTACCGGTATTCCCGACGCTTCTCTTACTCCCGAACAAGTAATTATTCGATTATTCAATTATTTAAAATCCTTGCCTGGGAGAGAGGGAGAATGTGGTATTTAATTTTTTATTTTATTTTATTTGGTTTCTGGGCTACACCAGGCAGTGCTCAGCCCTCACTCCTGGCTCAGGGTTTAGGAATCACTCCTGGTGGTGCTGGGGGCGGGGAACCATCTGGGGTGCCAGGGATCGAACTCCGGGCACACGAGCCCAGGGCCCTCCCCACGGGACTATTGCTCCAGTCCATTTTGCATTTCATTTCAACTCAAATTCTAGCAATGCTAAGATTTCTGTTTTATTTGAGTGAATTAAATTTCCACATACATAAGATTTCTTCACCCCCTCTGTGTTCTTGGCCAGATTTCTGTTGAACTTAAATCTTTTCTTTGGGGTTTAGTTGTGTATTTCAGAGGTGGGATACCCACTGTTATTCATGGGACTATTTTTTTTCTTTTCTTATCTTTTTTTTTCTTTTTGGGTCACTCCTGGCTCTGCACTCAGGAATTACCCCTGGCGGTGCTCAGGGGACCCTATGGGATGCTGGGAATCGAACCCAGGTCGGCCGTGTGCAAGGCAAATGCCCTCCCTGCTGTGCTATCTCTTCAGCCCCATGGGACTATTTGTTGCTGGGATCTTACTCGGGGTCTTGCCCCCTGTGAGATCTGAGCTCTATTGCTTGTACCCAGAGGTCATTTTACTTATTAGTGACTTAGCCAATTACCTATCAAATATATAAGATATATTACTTATCTTCTGCAAATATTTCCCACTGTGCCAGGGTTAATTATGATGATTTTTCGATATGCAAACAATTTATACTCACAACTAGTCAATCTATTTTTAAAAAAAAAATATTTTGTTTTGAGGGCCATATCAGCAGTGCTCAGGGCTGACTCCTGGCTCTGTGCTCAGGGGTCATTCCTGGCGGTGCTCGGGGGACCCTATGGGATGCTGGGAATCGAACTCGGGTCAGCCGAATGCAGGACAAATGCCCTCCCCACTGGACTACCCCCTCAGGCCCCCTTTAGCTAGCGAATATTTTCCTTGATGGTTTCTGCCTATTTCAAGACTAAACAGACTTTCTCCTCTCTGTTTTAGCTTCTGCTGAAAAAAAAAAAATAGAAGTAAATTTGATTTTTACCTTTACTACATCTGAGACTTTGGGAGTCCTGATATTTATTATATGACTGAAGGTAAGAATCTAATTTTTTCCCTTGTTTTTGATTTTGGGTGGGGGAGGGGCATACCTGCTCAGGGCAGACTCCTGGCTCTGCGCTCAGGAATCACTTCCTGGCCTGGCTTGGGGGACCTTATGGGACGCCGGGGATCGAACCCAGGTTGGCTGTGTGCCAAGGCAAATCCCTCACCTGTTGTTCTGGCCCCAGAGATTTTGTTTTTGGAGCTCCCAGAGGAATTGGCGGCTTCGTAAATCCTGCTTCCTCGAGGGATTTCATAGTCAGTCATCTTGATTCATTTCCGGAAGGCTTTTTCCTTCTTCTTTGTGTCTTTCTTCGTTCAGACTCCAAGTTCCTCCTGTTTGGGTTTCAGACATAGGATGTCCTTTCCCCAGTGTCCACTGCCCGCCTGCCTGGTGTCCCCAGTTCCCAGCCTGCCTCCAGGACCGGCCCTTGAACGAAAAATTTGAGGCACTGTGGTTTTCACTCCTATTACTGGTTTTACGCTCATGTCTTTCCACCTTCGAGCTCCCCTCCTCCGCCCTGCCCTCCCTCACTGCCACTAGATTCTCTCTCTGTACTGTCCCCTCCTCACTCCCCGCCCCAGGCCAAAGTCACAAACTTCCTACCGGAGACCAGTTTTGTTCTTCGCTTTCTGGTTTTGCTTTGTTTTTTCTTTTGGCTTTTTTGGGTCCCACTCGGCGATGCTCAGGGCTGACTCCTGGCTCTGCACTCAGGGGTCACTCCCGGCGGTGCTCGGGGGACCCTATGGGATCGAACCCAGGTGGGCCGTGAGCAAGGTGTTAATTTTATTTTATTTTCTTGCTTTTGGGGTCCCACCCGGCGATGCTCAGGGCTGACTCCTGGCTCTGCACTCAGGAATCACTCCTGGCAGTGCTTGGGGGACCCAATGGGATGCTGGTGATTGAACCCAGGTTGGCCGAGTGCAGGACAAACACTCTCCCTCCCCGCTGGACTTATCATTCTGGTTTGGACCTTTGCTCTGTGCCAACTATTTCTTTGTATCTCCCATCTGAGGGATGTATTCTGTGTCTGCCCCTCTGCCTCCCCTCGCTCATTAGATCCATCCGTGTAGCAGCGAACTGCTTAATTTCATCTTTTCTGACCATCTTTCTTTGTTTCTCTGGCAACCGTAGAGGTTGCTGCTTCAACCAAAAGACAAACACCATTTACAAATACCTGCAACCTATTCTCCGCCGGGGACATGTGCCCGGGGAAACAGCACCTACCAAACGAGAATGTGTGCAGACTGCACGGCAGTCAAACAACTGAAGCGTAAATTTAGGTACTTTGGCAGTTCTTCAGGACTGCTCTCTCGGTGGAGGATTCTGATGATTTTAATTTTCTTCCTACCGAATCGATTTCCTAGATTTATTAATTGGTCTGGATAAAGAAACACTTGATTTCAAAGTTTTTTGGGACCTGCCTTGTGTGTGGAAGTGCCTGGGTCTGATCCCCGGAACTGCACACGTACAGAACAGGGTGCAACTGGGACCTCCTTGGGCCCCCAAAATTTCCTTAGAAGAGATATAATTTTCATAAATGTGCATGAAGGCCTTATGTGGGTGCTTCAGGTGGGACTCCAACCTCTATGCAGATGTGGGTGTGTATATGCAGATATCACGCAGATATTTGCATATATGCACATGCACACGAATATATCACACAATATATGCATGCCGTATATTATGTAGACATATGCATGTATTATACAGGTATGTACATATGTCTATGTTATGCAGATATTCACATGTGAGTATGTACATATGTAGGTGCCATGCAATTAGGTACACACACATATTATGCAGTTATGCATGTGCAGACGTGCATGTACATAAGTTATACATATGCATACACAGATGTATTTGCAAATATAGACATATGGAGATGTGAGTGCACATGTGACACAGATGTGTGCACAGGAAGACGTGTATATGCATGGTATGCAGATATCTGCAGGTGTGTGTGCAGAATGTGTATATGCAGATGTGGTAAAGTACACATCCAAGTTCTATGTATTTTTCCCTTTCCCCATCCTAGAAGCTTTCAGCTGGCTCGTGATCATCAATCAGAAAGAGAAACCCAGCAAAAAAACCCAAACTTTAAGAAAGAAAGTAAAGATGATCAGTAGAACTTCCACACTACCCAGCAAATGCACTACCCCAAGAATACACAAAAGTCTTTTTGGCCGTTTGCAGAAAGATAGCACAGCGGGGAGGGCTTTGCCTTGCATGCGGCCGACCCGGGTTCAATTCCCAGCATCCCATAGGGTCCCCCCAGCACCGCCAGGAGTGATTCCTGAGTGCATGAGCCAGGAACCCCTGTGCATCGCCAGGTGTGACCCAAAAAGAAAAAAAAAAAGAAAGTTCAATTCTTGAGTGGAATTGGAGAGCACCATGCAAGGTGAAGTGGATCAGAGAGGCCAAGAGAAACACACCTGACCAGCTTGCTCCTTTGTGGAGTATAAGGAAACGATGGGATTAGCCTCTAAATTCTATTTTTTTAATTTATTTTATTTTATTTTTCGCTTTTTGGGTCACACCCGGCGATGCAAAGGGGTTACTCCTGGTTCTTCACTCAGGAATTACTCCTGGCGGTGCTCAGGGGACCCTATGGGATGCTGGGATTCGAACCCGGGTCGGCCGCGTGCCAGGCAAACGCCCCACCTGCTGTGCTATCGCTCCAGCCCCTAGACTCTAAATTCTAATGTAAATCCCAAGGCCAAAAGGCAGACCTGGGGGATGGACCGTGGTGGAGAGATATTTTCGTCTGTTTTAGTTTTGGAGTCACACCCGGCAATGCTCAGGGCTCACTCCGGGCTCTGCACACAGGGATCACCCCTGATTGGCCTTCAGGCGACCCTAGGAGATTCCGGGAATCGAACCCAAGTCCGCCGCATGCAAGGCAAATGCCCTACCCACTGTACTCTCTCTCTCTCTCTCTGGCCCCCCGATGGTGGAACCTTGACACGCTGGTGGAAAGATTAATGTAGCTGTGTAATAAACCAATGCCTGCAATACTAATTGGATATTCTGATACCTAGACACAGAAGTCAACTAAAGAGGGCCCCGAGCTGTAAGATAGCGCATAAGGCGCTTACTTGCCTTGCGTGTGTTGCCGACCCAGGTTCGACTCCTCTGCATCCCATACGGTGCCTGAGCCAGGAGGAAGCCCTGAGCACTTTGGGGGTGGTCCTCAAACCCAAATACCCAAACAAACGTGCGACTACCTTTTACCACTGAGAAGGTGCCATCAGGGCATGGGAGACCCTGGAGGGGGGGCCCTGGACAAGGGGAGGCAGCCCAGACTCTGCGTGCCAGAGGCGGGGGGCGGGGGGGGGGTCCCCGGGCGCCTCCAGGAGTACTTCTGACATAGCACAGCTGGTGGGACACTTGCCTGGCCCAGGCCAACTGGAGTTAGACTTCCTGCATCCCTTAAGGTCTCCTGAGCACTGCCAGGAGTGACTCCTGAGCGCACAGCCTGGAGTGCGCCCTGAGCACCGCCAGAGGCGGCCCCCAAGTCAAACAAAACAACCTAGCTTGAGAAATTTACCCTGAGTAGTTCCGGAACACTGCAGGTGTGACCCCCGCAACCCAACCCTGAACGACAACAACAACAACCACCCACGTACCCCGGGGGCTGGGGTGGGGGGGGTGAGAGAAAAATGAGACAAGCCGGAAATCATGGTCCCCGCCCCCAAGCTCTCCAGTTCACTTTTTGCTGAAAACTCCAGGGATGCGTTTGCCCTGCTGAGACGCACCCAGGGGATGCCAGGTGGATGTTTGGGTTCCCGTGCGCTTTTCCCAACGCCTGCGTCTTAGACCTCACCTGAGACCTGCAGCGTGCCCGGGGCGCAGCCTTTGGCCTGTTCCTTGACCCCCCACCTGGCGCCAAACACCTTTCACAGCTGGCCCTGCGCAAATACCAATTCGAAGCAGGACATCCAAGAAATAGCCAGTAAGCAAATGCTTCTCCCCACGGGGCGGAAAGAGGGTCGCTCGTGGGGATCCGAATAGATCACGGGGGGGGGGGGTTGGGGTGGGATGAGAGGGGCGCGATCTTTAGGGATCCAGGGGGCGGGGCCTCTGCCCAGGGGTCCTAGGAGACCGCGGGGCGCCCGGCGCTGAGTGTCCAGCCGGGAGGCTCGCCCGCCTGCACACCGGGCCCTTCAGCCCAGCTCAGGACACTTCCTCCGGGTCTGGGGCGCGCGCCTGAGCACGGGGAGGGGGTGGGGGGGCAGGGACACGCGGACCGGACGCACACAGGCCAGCCACGCGCGCACGCAGGGGCCCCGAGACGCGGGCACAGAGGCACCAGGGCCAGCACGCGCGCGCACCGGGGGGAAACCACCGAGACCCCCACGCGTGCCCAAGGGGGTTCCCCGAGACACGCGCGCATGCCCAAAGAGCCCCCAGACACACGCTATTGCCCAAGGAACCCCCCCAGATACGCTCTGATGCCCAGTGGACCCCAAAACACGCACTAGTGCCCAAGGGGTACCCGAGACGCGCGCGCGTGCCCAAGACTCCCCCAGACACGCGCTAGTGCCCAAGGGGTACCCGAGACGCGCGCGCGTGCCCAAGGGCCCCACCACAAGAAGCGCGCCTGTCCAGATGCACAAGCGTCAGCCACGCGCTCGTGTCCAACGGGTCCCCGAGTCGCGTGCGCGTGCCCAAGGGGTCCCCAAGGCCCGTGCGCGTGTCCAAGGGCCCCCCTGAGTCGCGCGCGTGCCTAAGGGCTCCTCCGAGTCGCGCGCGCGTGCCCAAGGGTCCCCGAGGCGCGGGCCCCCGAGACGCGCGCGTGCTCGGGCGCAGCAGCGTCAGCCGCGCGCGCGCCCGGGGGTCCCGCCGGCGCCGCCCCCGCCACACGCCGACGCAGGCGCGCGCCCTGCGCCCATCGCCAGGCTCCTCCCGGGCGGGCCGGGCGGGCGGGAGTGTCGCCGACGCCCGGGGTCCCGCCCTCGCCGCGCCCGCCGGCGCCCGCGCTGCTGCCCAGTCCCGGGGCTCCAGGCGCGGCCGCCGCTCTGCCCGCCCGAGGGGCCGCCTGGAGCGCTGGCGCCGCGCCTCGGGCCCGGCTGCGGGGGCGCGGGCCGGCGGGGGCCGGGGGGCCGCCCTCAGCGCCCCCCGCGAGCCGAGGTAAGCGGGGCCCGTGGGGGGCGCGGCGGGGCGGGGTGGGGGGACGCGCCGGCCACTCCCGGAGGCCCGGAGGGGCCGCGGGCCTCTGGGTCCCCGCGCCCGGCCCTCCGGCCTCCCCGGGCCTCCCCCCGGAACGCGGAGCCCCCCGAACCCGGGACCCGAGCTCCTTCCCCTCCCCCCCGGTGGGTGGGTTTAGGGGAGGGGTCCCGGCGCCCCGGGATTTCTGAAGTTCTGACCTCCGGGGGCGGCGGGGGGCCGGGCTTGGGGTGCTCCGGGGCTCCCCCACCCCCACTTCCCGGCAGCCGGGCTGGGGGGCCGCAGGCCCCGCCGCAGGCTGTGGGAGAAGTTGGGGGGTCCCCCCAGCTCCCCGTGCGCCCCTGCCGCCCCCTCCCTGTCTCCGAGGGGCCGCCGCGCGCTCTGCCTCTGTCTTGGTTTTGCGCCGCGGAGCCGGAGGCCTCCGGCCCATTCATTCCTTCCCGGGGGGCTCCCCGGGCACCCCGAGGCCCGGCCAGAGCCCCCCCCCGGGCGTCCCCAGGTGACCAGCCCGCCGGCCCGAGCGTCAGCCGCGGGCTGGGTGAGGGGGAAACGGCGTTGGATGCGGAGCTGGGCTGGCGCGCCTGGCGCGCGGCCAGCCCCCAGCCGGCAGGCAAACTCCAGAGCCCGCCCCGGGGCGCCCGCGGCTCCTGCGCCCGGCAGCCCGCACCCCGCTCCGGGGAGAACTTTGCAGCTTTCTCCTGAAAACGTTGTTGCTGTGGTTTTGGAGCCACACCCGGCGAGGCTCAGGGCTGATGGTTCCTGGTTCTGCGCTCGGGGGGGGGGGGGGCGGGGGGGACCCTTTGGGATGCCGGGGGTGGAGCCCGGGTGGGCAGACGCCCTCCCCGCTGCCCTGTCTCTCTGACACCTTTTATTTTGAAAGGGAAACAATATAGAGTCTTGGAAACGCGGCACATTCTCCCCCCAGGGTGGGTCCTAGTGACCTTCCACTTTGGGTGCAGTTTGGCCGTGCCCCCCCCCCATGCAGCGGGGGTCCCAGTGGGCCTGGACGCGCGTGCTGGGAGGGTAGAGGAGGCTGTGTGTGCCCCCCACCCCAGGATGGGAACCGGGCCTTGCCTGGTGTTTGCCCACGAGCCTTTGACCATTGTCAACACCCGCTGCTTCGAGTCTGGTTCCCAGTGGAGCAGGCGGTGTCCGTGGGGGGCACGAGGGTGTGTTCTGATAAATGGGCCTTCAGGGTGGACCCCCCAAAAATATTTCCTATCCAGTGTTATCATTTGAATCGGCTGGGCGGGCTTTCAGAGAATCGTTTGGGTGGGGGGGTGACCAGGGAAAGCGGGAACAGAAACCTGGCACTTGGGTGAGATGGACGGGCAACGTAGGGGGGGCTGCTTCTCCTCCAGGCTGGGGCCGCCTGCCTGGCCCCGGAAGTCTGTTCTTGGGCACCGGTCGTTGGGTTTGGTCGCTGGACGGAAGCCCCCCCCCCCCCCCCCCCCGGCTTGCTTCTGGGCTAGAATTTCTCTCTGCCCTCGGTGGAGGCTGCCTCCCTCTCCGTCTCTCCATCTCTCCGTCGGACCTTCAGGGCTTTCGAGGCTCCTGAGAGTCGCGCTGGAGGTAGGCCGGGCACTTGTCACAAATTACAGAGTTTGTCCCGAAGCCGCGCTTCCTTTCGGAGCTGACTCAGTGTGCGTGCGTGTGTGCGTGTGGGGCAGAGGTGAGTGGTCTGTGTGACACAGCCCGGCTGATTCACAGGCCCCGGGGTTGAGCTCCTGGCAGCGTTGGGGACGGGACCCTGATGGGCCTGGCAGGGATGAAGCGGTGACTTGCCCTCTCGGTCAGCTGGATGGACCTGGTAGCATACCTCAGGCCCCCTGAGGGCTTGAAACACCCCCCCCCCACACACACACACAGACACACACACAGACGCGCGCGCACACACACACACACACACACACGCCAAGCCCCTCACCTACAGTTAGAGCTGGGCCTGCCTGGTCCCGGTTCCTTTCAGAGTTGGATGATTTTTGTTTTATTTCGGTCTCTGGGGCCAGGCTCACCATGCCGGGGGACTTGAGGACTGGAACCCAGGACTCCTGGGGGTTCTGCTTTTTGGGTCCCACCCAGCGGTGCTCAGGGCTGACTTCCTGGCTCTGCACTCAGTGATCACTCCTGGTGGTGCTCAGGGCTGACTTCCTGGCTCTGCACTCAGGACTCACTCCTGGCGGGGCTCAGGGGGACCCTATGGGATGCCGGGGATCGAACCCGGGTCAGCCGCGTGCCAGGCCAACGCCCTCCCCGCTGTGCTCTCGCTCCGGCCCCTGGGTTGGGTTTTGGAGGCGTGTTTGAGGAAGCGAGTGAGTGACTGAGGCTTCTCCAGGGTGAGTCCGCCTGAGGGCCTTGTCTTGAAGGAAGACTGGGGGTGGGCAGAGGTGGGCGGACGGCCTCACCCGAGGGTCCCTGGGTCTCGTTAGTCTCAGGACCGCCCGGAGAAGGGAGCATTAACGTGGCCCATTTCGAGGCGGCCGTGAGAAGGCAGTGTTCGCTAGGTCCTGTGGAAGCATCCGGAAGCCTGGCTCGGGCTGCAGGAAGGGCTGGCTACTGGGATTCCGGGTTCTAAGCATCCCTGGTGATTTATTTGTTTGTGGGGGACCTTGGGCACGTGCGTCTGGAGAGGTAGGTACCCGGCCTGCACGCCTTTCCGGGCCAGGCTGCATGGAGGCACCCCCCCCCCCCCACTAGCCCAAGTTTAATTTTACTAGTTACGGTTGCAACAAGAAAGAACTTGCAGCCAGAACGGGAATGCCACCGCGTCCTGTGTGCATGAGTCTCCCTGGTGGTGGTGGTGGTGGTGGGCAGGGGTCCGGCTGCCCGTGCCTTCTGCGGGGGTCCTCCAGAACCACATTGGGCAGAGCCGGCGGCCCGCCGTGATGGATGGTTAGGGAATGAACCCAATTACTCAAGGTCTGTCGTGTGTCAAGGAGCCAGGGGGAAGGAGGGACGAGGAAATGAACTCCCTGCGGATGCGGACGCGTTAGGCAAGCTCCCGATTCTGGAGTAGAGTGTCTTGATTTGGGTGGGGGGGGTTGGGAGGGATGTTTTGGGTCGGGGGCTACACCTGGCCTTGCTCCGGGACTAGGGGGTGCCAAGGATGGAACTGGGGGGGCTCTCTGTGTTGCCAAGTTCCTTGCGTCTTCTCTTTGGTCCTGGGATAGGGTTTGTGAGTGTGTGTGTGTGTGTGTGTGTGTGTGTGTGTGTCTGTCTGTCTAGATTTGGGGATCACCCCAGATGCGTTCTCAGCAACCATCCCTGAAGATGCTTACGGGATCTTGGGGTGCCAGCGATGGAACTGGGGTCTTCAGGAAGCAGGAAGTGGCCTTCCCTTTTGTCTGATCTCTCTCGAACTCTGGTTAGGATTTTTTTTTTTTTTTGGAGGGGTCCCACCCGGCGATGCTCAGGGCTGACTCCTGGCTCATGCACACAGGAATTACTCCTGGCGGTGCTCGGGGGACCCTGTGGGATGCTGGAAGTCGAACCCGGGTCAGCCGCGTGCCAGGCAAACGCCCTCCCCGCTGTGCTATCGCTCTAGCCCTGGGTTGGGTCTTTATCCATTTAGTAAGTATTATTATTGTTTCGGCTTTTGAGGCCAACCGCTGGCAGTGCTCGGGGCTTGCTCCTGGCCTGTGCTCCGAGGTCACTCCCGGTGGGGCTCAGGGAGCTCCGTGGGGTGCCGGAGATGGAACCTTTTGGGTCTGCCACGTGCAAGGCAAGTGCTTTCCCCGATGCCTTTATTTCTGGCCCCGGGGTAGGATTTTTATTATTTTTGGCTTTTAGGCCACGCCCGGCGATGCTCAGGGCCGACTCCCGGCTCTGCACTCAGGACTCACTCCTGGCAGTGCTCGGGGGACCCTGTGGGATGCCGGAAATCGAACCCGGGTTGGCAGTGTGCCAGGCCAACGCCCTCCCCGCTGTGCCGTCACTCTGGGTCTGAACTTCCTGCACCCAGGGCCCGGCCATTCTTTGCTGGGTGTCTGGACCAATGTCCAGGATGTCTCCCAGGCTCCTCCCCGCCTGGTGCTCCAGCCTCCGCCTGCCCTCCGGCCCCCTGCTCTTCCCCGAACCTCCTCCCCCAGGCTCCCACCCACATCCCAGCACACGCTCAGATCTCTCCAGGACCTGCCTTTGCCGGTTTGGCTGGTTCGTACTATCTCAGCAGGGGTGTGTGTGTGTGTGTGTGTGTGTGTGTGTGTGTGTGTGTGTGTGTGTGTGTGAGAGAGAGAGAGAGAGAGAGAGAGATTGCGTGTGTGTGAGCTTGAGTGAGTATATAAGTGTGTGTGTGTGTGTGAGACTATGACTAGGTGAGTCTGTGTGTGAGAGTGTATGAGTGTGTGTGTGTGTGTGTGACAGAGTGTGTGAGTGTGAGACTGTTGGTGTGTGAGACTGAGAGAGTGAGAGTGGATGAGTGTGTTTGTGTGACTGAGTGTGTTTGTGGGAGACCGAGTGAAAGTGTGAGTGTGTGTGTATGTTACTGGGAGTGTGTGTATTGTGAGAAAGTGTGTGAGTGAGAAAGTGTATGAGTGTGTATGAGTGAGAGTGTATGAGTGTGTGTGTGACAGTATGTGAGTGTGAGGCTGTTGGTCTGTGTGAGACAGAGAGAGTGGATGAGTGTGTGTGTTTGTGGGAGACCGAGTGAAAGTGTGAGTGTGTGTGTATATTACTGGGAGTGTGTGTATTGTGAGAAAGTGTGTGAGAAAGTGATTGAGTGTATGAGACTGAGTGTGGTGAGTGTGACTGAGTGTGTCTGAGGGTGTGTGTGACAATGTGTGCGTGTAGGTGACTGAGAGTGTGTGAGACAGAGAGAGAGAGTGTGTGTGTGTGTGTGTGTGTGTGTCTGCATTTGTGTCTGCATTTGTGCTCACTTACTGGCTCATTTACTCTCTGAGTTTGGGGGCCACCCGGCAGTGCTTGGGGCTCATCACCTCCGACCTCCTGCTCCTGAGGGGCCGTGGGGTGCTTTGCTTAGTCCTCCCTCTCTTCCTCCACTTTCAGGCCACACCCGGCGATGCTCAGGGCTGACTCCCAGCTCTGCACTCAGGGATCCCTCCTGGCGGTGCTCGGGGGACCCTATGGGATGCCGGGGGTTGAACCCGGGTCGACTGTGTGGAGGGCACACACCCTCCCCGCTGTGCTGTCGCTGTCCCCAGGACGACAAATCTTGAAAAGCGTTTCTCCGATTTCCCTGCCTGTGGCAGCCCCTGAAACACCCGTTTTTTCCTCCTCTCCCCCCGACGACCTTTCCCTCCCCCTCCTTGGGGTTATCTCGGGGTTGGCTCGGGAAACGCCCCCATGCCCTGAACCCCGGCCGACCTCACTGGTTGGCGTGTCCCTGATCCCTGGAAAACTGTTCCGAGTACACTGACCGCTCCGCGTGGAACTCAGCTTGGTCGCTTTTTCCCCTATAAATCCCTCTCGCTGTCGCCAGGGTCTGTGGGAACTCAGCCACACTCAGAAAATCCAGGCGGAGCTCCCCCCCAGCCCCCCGCCATGGGGTCCTTTGCAGCTGGCAGTGCTCAGGGCTGACTCCTGGCTCAGTGCTCAGGGATCACTCCCGACAGGGCCGTGTGTGGTGCTGGAGATTGAACTCGGGTCAGTCCAGCGCCCTAACTAAAACCCTGAGGTTTGGGGCTGGAGCGATAGCACAGCAGGTGGGGCGTTTTGCTTTGCTTGCGGCTGACCCGGGTTTGAATCCCAGCATCCTATAGGGTCCCTCGAGCACGAGCCAGGTGTGCAATGCCGGGTGTGACCCAAAAGGCAAGGGGAAAAAAAAAAGAAAACGGTTTCTGGCTTTCTCTGTGCCCACAGGCGTGTGCTTGGGGGTGGCCCCACCCCCTTTGAGGAGGGCTCCACGCAAAGATTTAGGGTCCCTCCCCCACCTTCCCCTCCGCCCCCGATGGAGAGGGCGAAATCGGTGTCGGGAGAAATGTGGATGGAGTCGGGGATTCTCGCCCCAGCTGCTGGCGGGGTGAGGGGGTACCCCCACCCCCATCAGGCCCCTCCCTGGGCCCCCGTGTCTGCGCAGGGGTCCGAGGGCAGCTTAGCAGGACCCTGCGTCCTCGCAGGGGAGAAGGAAGCCTGGGGAGGGCCGGGCAGACCACCCCGTCCTGGCCCTGTTGGTTCGGGGTTTCAGACCCAAGGCCGCCTCCGTGCGAGGTGTGGTCCCCCCTGAACCCCCCGGAACGTCTCTTTGGTTTGTCGGCTTGGGGGCCACACCCAGCAGTGCTCAGGACTAGACTCCTGGCTCGGTGCTCAGCCCCACCCCTGGTGGGCGGAGGGTGGGGGCCCCTCTGGGATGCCGGGATTGTCCGCAGACAAGGCAAGCACTGCCCCTGCGGCGCGTGGAACCTTTTTATTTTACTTTAATTTTATTTTTTATTTATTTAGTTTTTTTTTTTTTAGGTTTCTAAAAAATTGTGTTTGCTGAATTGAAACATACAGGTGCAAAGTTGTTCATGGTCGGGTGTGAGTCCTACAGGGTTCCTACACCCGTCCCTCCGCCAGGGCTCGTTTCCCAGCACCTGTGTCCCCAGGGTCCCTCCCGTCACCCCCCACCTCTATGGCAGACATGTCTCTCCCTCTCCCCCTTCTCTGTCTCTCTCTCTGTCTCTCTCTCTCTGTCCCTCTCTCTTCCTCTCTCTCACTTTGTCTGTCTCTTTGTCTCTCTGTCTCTGTTCCTCTCACTTTGTCTCTTTGTCTCTCTGTCTCTCTCCCCCCTCTCTGTCTCTTTCTCTGTCTCTCTGTCTCTGTCCCTCTCACTTTGTCTTTCTCTCTCTCTCCCCCTCTCTGTCTCTTTCTCTGTCTCTGTCCCTCTCACTTTGTCTCTTTGTCTCTCTGTCTCTCTCCCCCTCTGTCTCTTTCTCTGTCTCTGTCCCTCTCACTTTGTCTCTCTGTCTCCCCCTCTCTCTGTCTCTTTCTATGTCTGTCTCTATCCCTCTCACTTTGTCTCTTTGTCTCTCTGTCTCTCTCCCCCTCTCTGTCTCTTTGTATGTCTGTCTCTGTCCCTCTCACTTTGTCTCTTTGTCTCTCTGTCTCTCTCCCCCCTCTCTGTCTCTTTCTCTGTCTCTCTGTCTCTGTCCCTTTCACTTTGTCTCTTTGTCTCTCTGTCTCTCTCCCCCTCTCTCTGTCTCTCTGTCTTTCTTCTCCTGTGCGTTAAGGTTTGCACTGCATGCATTAAGAGGTTGTCCTGTCTGTCCCCCTTTCTCCTTTCAGCACTCAGTTCCTGTCCCAAGTGAGCATTCCCAATGCTCGCTGTCTAGTGCTCCCTTCTCCATCCTGACGGCTGGAAGCTCCCCATGGGGTGCAAAGAACCTAGCCCTCAGCTGGGACCCCCCAGACTGTCACGGGCTGTCCTTACCCGCCATGGCACCTGCCCTTCCCGGCTGCTTCAGGGTCCTGCGGAAATGCCCCCAGCGACCCCGTAGCTCGGTGACTCCCAGTTTCTCCTGTTCCCCGAGCTTCCTGTGCTGTGTCGACTCAGTTCCCCATCGTCAGCTGTGGGTCTCGCTTCTGTTGAAAGCGCCGGGGGGGGGGGGGGGCGGGAACGTAGCCAGGAGCCCCCGTGTGAGCTCTCGGGGGCTGATGGGAGTCTGCCGGGAAGGAACCGAGGCAGTTGCCGTCTTACTGTTTGTTTTCTTTTTGGGCCAAACCCGGCGATGCTCAGGGCCGACTCCTGGCACTGTGCCCAAGAATCACTCCTGGCGGGGCTTGGGGGACCCTATGGGATGCCAGGGATCGAACCTGGGTCGGCCGCGTGCCAGGCCAACTAACGCTCTTCTTGCTGTCCTATTGCTCTAGCCCCCGGCTTAATAATGGTCATTTCTAGACCTTTCCAGCAGGTCAGAGTTGGGGGTGGGGGAGATATAATCTATACTCCCACCCGCATAGATGCGTGTGTAGATATGTTTTCCTATGTTCATGTGCACCTGACATAATGTCGGTATTCGTCTGTATAGCACAGCAGGTAGGGCATTTGCCTTGCACGCAGCCGATCCGGGTTCGATTCCTCCATCCCTCTCGGAGAGCCCGGCAAGCTACCGAGAGGATCCTGCCCGCACGGCAGAGCCTGGCAAGCTCCCTGTGGTGGATTCGAGATGCCAAACACAGTCACAACAAGTCTCACCGTGGAGACGTGACTGGTGCCCGCTCGAGCCAATCGATAAACAACGGGATGACAGTGACAGTGATATGTGTGTTATTGCTTCTTGCTTTATTTTTTTCCCCTCCTAGGTGGGGGTGGGGTGGGGAAAGGGGGCAGCTACTTCAGGCTCTGCACCTTTTCTTTTTAATTACAGGTTCCCCCAAACCAGGGGAAGGAAACCCAGATTCCTCCTTGCTTCTTTGAACGGCATCAATGCACCGGGCTCGCTCCTTGCTGGCGGCCGGGTCTGTGTCTGCTGGTCTCTGTGCCCCCTTTTGTGGCAGGAATGATTTGTTTTTGTCTGAGGGGCCTTATTTGCAAATCAGACCTTTCCCCTGAACCGAAACATTCTTTTCTCCCGAAGGCCTCGGACAGTTGAGTGATGGGCAGCTCTGGCCCCCAGCCGCCCTGAGCCGCCTGCTGAATATTCATGCTGAAATCCCTCCTTCTGGGGGGGTGCCGGGGTCAGGGGGGAGAGATGGATTTGCCGCTTGGCCTCTAGAAGCTTCTATAGCCCCTTTTGTGGGAGACTCTGTTGGTTCCCACCAGTTGGAGCCACCTCGAATGCGATGGACTGACCCCACTGTCTCTGCCCCCCCAGATCTGCCCGTGAGAGAAGCCCCCCCTTTGTCTCGATTTGCATCTCTCTGAGTATGTTTGGCCCTTTCCTAGTGCCTGGGCTATTTGCATTTCCTTTTCCTTGAGTTTCTCCGGCTCCTTGGCCCATTTTTCTGAGGACTTAGAGGCTCTTTCCCCCCCCCCATGCCCCCTCCGCCTTCCCCGACTGAAGCTGCCTCTCCCCGATGAGAGATATTATCTCTCATCTCTGATACTATCTCTCATCTCTGAGGGTTTTCTGCCCGTTCGCCGTTGAGCGTCATTTCTTCTTGTCAAGTTTTTCGTTGAGGTCCTGCCCTTCTCTCCGTTTCCTCGTGTGACGCTTACTCTGGAAGAGAAATTGGTAAAACAAACTGGATAATTCTGTTTTGTTTTGGGGGGGCCACACCCAGCGATGATGCTCAGGGCTGACCCCCGGCTCTGCACTCAGGAATGCAGAGAATGCACTCCTGGCGGTGCTCGGGGGACCCTACGGGATGCCGGGGATCGAACCCAGGTTGGCCGAGTGCCAGGCCAACACCCTCCCCGCTGTGCTGTCGCTCCTGTCTCTGATTATCCATTTTCAATTCACTCAGAGTATTGAAGATACTAGTTCCGTCGTGTTGCCAAATGGTTTTATTTCTTTTGTCTGGGGCCACACACAGATGTGCATGTGTGTGTGTGTGTGCGTGTGTGTGTGTGTGTGTGTGTGTGTGTGTGTGTGAGAGAGAGAGAGAGATGTTGTATGTGGGAGTGCATCTGAGTGTGTATGACTATGAAAAAAGTGTGTGACTGAGTCTGAGTGTGTGCGTTTATGACTGAGTGTGTTTGCGTGTGTGTGCGCGTGTGAGGGTGTGTGTGTGTGACTGTGAATGTATGACTGAGTATGTATGAATGTGTAAGTATTTAAGTGTGTGTGTGTGACAGTGTGAGTGTATGTGGCTGAGAGTGACTTAGTGTGTATGACTTCCTTCCTCCCTCCCTCCCTCCCTCCTTCCTTCCCTCCCTCCTTCCCCTCCTTCCTTCCCTCCTCCCCTTCCTTTCCTCCTCCCTCCCTCCCTTCCTCCCTCCCTCCCTCCCTCCCTCCCTCCCTCCCTCCCTCCCTCCCTCCCTCCCTCCCTCCCTTCCTCCTTCCCTTCCTTCCTTCCTTCCTTCCTTCCTTCCTTCCGCTCTGCACTCAGGAATCACTCCTGGTGGTGCTCAGGGGACCCTATGGAATTCAAGGCTCGAACCCTGGTCAGCCACGGCACGGCAGACCCCCCTGTGGGAAGTACTATCTGCTTCCAGCCCCTTCTTCTGTTTTCTTGTTTGTGGGTCACACCCAGCCATGCTCAGAGCTGCTTCCTGGCTCTGGGCTCAGGCTCACTCCTGGGTTGAAACTCAGGGGCTCCTGTGGGGGTCCCGGGAATTAACCCAGGTCTGCCACCTTCAAGGTGGGTCCCTTACCCTCTGCTGCATCTCACTGGCCCCCAAGGGATGCTCTTTTTGGACTCACTGCCCTGTGCTCCCTTTCTCCACCCTGTCTGGGCTGTGGCTGAGAGCTGGAGGGGAGGGGAGGGGAAGGGGGTGCATCTGGGTGTGGGGTAACAGAGGGAGCTCGGCGGAGGGGCAGTGTGAGAGGTGCAGAGTGGATGGCCCCCAGACTCGGGGTGGAAACCCTTCATCCCGTGGCCAGGAAGGGCGTGGCCCTTGCACTCAGCATCCCGTCATTCTGACTCCTCCTCCGCCTTCAGAATTTCCTGTTTAGAATTTCCTTCAGCTGCAGAGAGACTCAAAGCGTTTCAGCGCCGAGAGGAGATCTTGACGTTGGTTTGTGGAGGGAGATTTGGAAATGAGTCTGGTGTAGTTTGGCTTTTTGGGGTCCCACCCGGCGATGCTCAGGGCTGACTCCTGGCTCTTTGCACTCAGGAATCACTCCTGGCGGTGCTTGGGGGACCCTATGGGATGCCAGGGATCGAACCCGGGTCAGCTGTATGCAACGCAAACGCCCTCCCCGCTGTGCTATCGCTTCAGCCCCGTGAAGATGTTTCTGGAAGCAGGAATTTTTTTTTGTGTGTGTGTGTGTAAAACGTTTCTTATCTCACGTTTCTTATCAACACATGTGAGCGTGTTGAGTGATTTAGACCTCCTTTAGAGGAGCATGAGAAATCTGTGATTCTGGGGCTTGGGGTCAAGACAGGGTCCAGCCACTGGTTATCTCTCTGGACATAAGTGACCAGCAGTGACTTGATGGCGGTGAAATTGTCTTGATGTCCGCCCGTTCTGGAAGAGAAACTGCTGCTCATTTTCAGAGTTTCTTCTCACATAAACTGGGAATCAGCCCTGTCTGACATAATGGGCGGCGAATTTGCCAGAACCCACCCACCCTATATCTCGGGATTCGTGTTTGGTTTCTTTTTTTTTCTCTCAGACAGTTCTGGAATCCTGCAGAAATCACGGAAATGAACTAGTTCCTTCTGGGGTAAAAGGCTGCATTGCATTCTGTTGCCTTGCATCTTTGCTGCACTATTTGTGGACATTGAAGTTTATGTGGGGGGCTTGGGGATCAGTTTTTGATCAGATACAACAATCTGACAATCTGAGTGACCGCTGGCTTCCCCCCACCCTTTTTTTTTAGTGCTGAAGCATTTTACTTGATTTTAAATTTTATTTATTTCTTAAATTGAATCACAGTCAGATACACAGTCGCAAAGGTGTTCATGATTGGGTTTGAGTCATGTAATGTTTCCAACACCCGTCCCTTCACCAGTGGACATTTCCCACCACGAATGTCCCTGCACCCCATGGCAGGATCTCTCTCTCCCTCCCTCCCTCTCTCTCTCTCTCTCTCTTTCTCCCTCCCTCTCTCTCTTTCTCTTTCTCTTTCTTTTTCTCTTTTTCTCTTTCTCTCCCTCTCCCTCCTTCCCCTCCCTCTCCCTCTCTCTTTCTCTTTCTCTTTCTCTTTCTCTCTCTTTCTCTGTCCCTCTCCCTCTCTTTCTTTCTCTCTTTCTCTCTCCCTACCTCTCTCCCTCTTTCTCTCTCCCTCTCTCCCTCCCTCTCCCTCTCTTTCTCTTTTTCTCTCTCTCTTTCTCTCACTCTCCCTCTTTCTCTTTCTCTCTTTCTCTCTCCCTCCATCTCTCCCTCTCTTTCTCTCTCCCTCCCTCCCTCTCCCTCTCTCTTTCTCTTTCTCTCTCTTTCTCTCCCTCCCTCTCCCTCTCTCTCTTTCTCTTTTTCTCTCTTTCTCTCCCTCCCTCTCCCTCTCTCTCTTTCTCTTTTTCTCTCTCTTTCTCTCTCTCCCTCTCCCTCTTCCTCCCTCTCCTTCTCCTCCCTCTCCCCGCCCCCTCTCTCTCTCTCTCCCCTTTTGGGCATTATGGTTTGCAGTACAGATACTGAAAGGATGTCATGTATATCCCTTTACCTCCTTACAGCATGTATACATACATGATGTCAAGGGATATCATGTACATCCCTTTAGCTCTTGCCCAGAGTGACCATTTGTAACTATTACTGTCCGACTGACCCCTTCTCTATCCTAACTGCCCCCCGCCCCCCACCCCCATACTTGTGGCAGCTTCCCACCACCGACCAGCCCTCCTCACCCCTGCTGTAGCTAGCCTTTGATACTAGTCTCATACGATTCATTTTTTTTAATATCCCACCAATGAATGCGGTCATTCTATATCTGTCCCTCTCCCTCTGACTCATTTCACTCAGCATGAGACTCTCCATGTCCATCCATTTATAGGCAAATTTCATGACTTCATTAAAAAAAATTTTTTTTATCCCCTGAGGATGGGGTGGGCAGAGCTCAGGGACCTCCTGGCTGTGCTCGGGGACCATGTGGTATAGGAGTGGAACCAGGCTTGGCCGGATGTGAGGCTCACACCGTCACCTCTGTACCGGCTCTTAAGAGGTTTGTTTCGTTTTGTTTTCTTAAATTTGGCTTCAGGGAGGCTTTTCAAAGCACCTTGCCCTCTGCAAGCTCTAGAGATGTCCCTGTAGATGGAGGAAGGGGCATAGCCTTCATTTATTCACGCTCGTCAATAAATGAACAATATTGATGTCACTTAGGTTCTGACTCGCATATGTGACCCCTGGCTGCCTTTTACCAGTTTCAGTTGAGTGCGTTGGTTAGTGACAAAAATATTAGTGCTTTTTGGTGAGGTTTTTCTGGACAGGTTCTTGATTCTCTCTGCGTTTCTGTTTTTGTTTTATTGGTTTGGGCCATACCTGGCGGTGCTCAGGGCTGACTCCTGGCTCTGTGCTCAGGGATCAGACTCCTGGCGGTTCCCAGCGGGACTATACAGGGTGTCGGGAATCGAACCCGGGTCCTCCACGTGGAAGGCAAGCACTCCCACTGTACTATAACTTTTTTTTTTTTTTTTTTTGCGCATCACACCTTAGGAGTTACTCCTGGCTCTACACTCAGGAATCACTCCTGGCGGTGCTCGGGGGACCAAGTGGGATGCTCGGAATCGAACCCGGGTCAGCCGTGTGCAAGGCAAACGCCCTCCCCGCTGTGCTGTCGCTCCAGCCCTGTGCTATAACTTCTATCATGAGAACAAACTGGGTGTCCTCTGAGTTTGCCTGGACAGACACACCCCAGACTTGGGTTTGAAACCTCATGCTTTGTGCCGGAGGATACACAGCTGCTGGCTGGTGTCCACTTAAATGACCTGATTGAGAGAGATGATTAGCTCAGCGGGGAGGGCGTTGGCCTTGCACTCGACCCACCCGGGTTCGATTCCCGGCATCCTCTAGGGTCCCCCGAGCACCGCCAGGAGTGATTCCTGAGTGCAGAGCCGGGAGTCAGCCCTGAGCACCCCCGGGTGTGACCCAAAAAGAAAAAACCAGAGGGGTTGGAACGATAGCACAGCAGGGAGGGCGTTTGCCTTGCACGTGGCTGACCTGAGTTCAAATTCCAGCATCCCCTAGGGTCCCCCGAGCACCGCCAGGAGTAATTCCTGAGTGCAGAGCCAGGAGGAACCCCTGAACATCGCCGGGTGTGACCCAAAAAGCAAAAAAAAAAAAAAAAAAAAAAAAAAGAAAAGAAAAAAAGAAAAACCCAGAATGAAGGTCAGTGTCCCACAGCCACATAGGAGAGGGCCCACAGCCACATAGGAGAGGGGCATTTCTCCTAGTGTTCCTGGACGCGATGCTGGCTTGCAGACGTCTCCCGCAAAGGTCAGCCCCTGAACGCCACATTGCTGAGAGAGTTGTTTGCAGACAGACAAAAGCTGGGATTGCTGCAGCCTCTTGCCAGTGCTGGGAAGAGGAGCTAGACCAGTTCAGCCGGGAATAGCGCCTGGCCTGAGTCAGTCAAAATTGCCTTGTTTTGGGGTTTTCGGGTGTTGTAGCCTTTGGAGCCTTCTTCCCGGCTCTAACAGTGGCTTATTTGGGGGGAAAAGGTCCCACCCGGCGATGCTCAGGGCTGACTCCCGGCTCTGCACTCAGGAATCACTCCTGGCGGTGCTCGGGGGACCCTAGGGGATGCCGGGGATCGAACCCGGGTCGGCCGCTGTTTGACACGTGTACAGAATAAACATTCTGCAAATAACTGGGCTAGAGAGGTAGGGTAGTGAGAGATAGGATAGTGAGAAAGGCTGACCCGGGTTCGAGGCTGACCGGGGTTCAATCCCCGGCATCCCGTAGGGTCCCCTGAACCCCTCCAGGAGTGATGCCTGAGTGCAGAGCCAGGAGTCAGCCCTGAGCATCGCCGGGTGAGGTCCAGAAACTGAAGAAAAAAGAATTAAGGGGATCTTCACAAATTCCAAGTCAGCTTTATGTCTGTCTTGAGTGAAACTCTTTAAAGCTGCGATGGCAAATAGGTGGCTTTTTGTTTTGTTTTGTTTTCCATTTTTTGGGTCCCACCCGGGGCGCCCTTATCTCAGAAAGGGTGGCGGAGAATTTCACCCCAGCCTGACCAAAAAGTCACCTTTAACCTCAGAGTCCCCTCCCAGCCGGGCCAGTGGGTGGCCACTGTGCAGGGTTTAGCTTCCCAGAGACGCGTGGAACCTTCTGGAAACATTTGCAGGTTCCCTGGCCGCTCTCTGGGGCTTGGTGGAACCTGGAGGTGCATCCCTGTCTCGGAAGTGAGTCAGAGGAAAGTCGAGGAATCCCCGTCCCAGCAGCTTGGGGGGGCGGGGCGCGTTTGGGTTCACCTCCACCCACCCCCCACCACCAGGACGCCCCGGCCCGAGTGCAATTCCCGGGACTTCTGGAAGTTTCTTTCCTCCTTCTCCTGCGTCTGATTTGGCTTCCTTCGGCGTCTTCTGCGTTTCTCCCGCTTTTCTGTTTTTTTTTTTTTTTTTCTTTTTGGGTCCTACCCGGCGATGCTCAAGCTGACTCCTGGCTCTGCACTCAGGACTCACTCCTGGCGGTGCTCGGGGGACCCTAGGGGATGCCGGGAATCGAACCCGGGTCTGCCATGTGCCAGGCCAACGCCCTCCCCGCTGTGCTGTCGCTCCAGCCCCTCTCTGCTTTTCTGGTTGTCGAGTGACATCTGCTTTTCCCTCTGCCAACACGGCCTGGGACTTCCTCCTCTTCCTGCGGAACCTTCCGGTCCCCCCCCCCAAGCCCCTCTTCGGTGCCGTCTGGTTGCCCGTGACAGCTCGGAGCAGGGACTGTCTGCCTCGACCTGTCCTTGGAACACCCAGACCTCCAGGGTGTGTAACCCAGCGACAAAACTGTGACAAGACCTTGGGCTCTGCCTGGTCCCGGCGAGCGAGCTTGGCGCCTTCTAGAACTTTCTCCCGGGATCTCTGCAGCTTGTCCCTCTCGCCAGACCCGCCGTGGTGGCGGCGGTGGGGGCGTGCGGGGCGGCTGTGTTTCCACCCCGGCGGCAAGGGGAGCTGAGGGGTAATGAGGCCACGGGAGCTGGTCACCCCCGGCCCCCCGCCTCGGCCCCGGACGCCCCTCCAGTTTCCAGACGGGGTGAGATCATTTCCAGTCTCGGCAAGGCAGGTTGTGACGCACCAGGGTCCCCACTCGGAGGGCTGCTTTGTGGGCCACGCCCAGCAGTGCTCCGGGGCGACTCGTGACTTGGTGCTCGCTCGGGGCGACTCGTGACTTGGTGCTTGCTCCTGAAATTGGAATTCGGGGCTCCCTGGTGGCCTGGCCAGATATCTTCCCCGATTACAATGGCCCGATCGGGGGGTCTCCCTCTCATCCCAGGGGGCCGATCCGATGGCTGACCCTCCAATCAGCACCGTCGCACCTCTCTGAGTCCTGGTACCCGTGCTTTTGTCCAGTGTCCCCCCCCACCTCAGAGAGACCCCCGGGGCCCAGTGAGGGTGCAAGGCCCTTCTGTGTCACCCTAACATCACACGCCGAGTGCGACGCCCCCCCTCCCAGGCTCCGGGGGAGGGTTCCCACCTGGGTCCCTGTTCCCGTTCAGCTCTGCCTACCTAAACATCTTTGGGTTGGGGGGATCGGCGAGACAGCTTCGGGGGGCTGGTGTCAGGGTTTGCATACGGGATACCCCATCGTTAACGTTTTTCCAAACCCCCACCCCCCCCCCCCCCCGCAAGCCCATCACCACCACGTAATTCCTCGGAGCTCTGCCAGGGGCCGCCCCCGCGGGAAATGGCCCCGGATCAAAAATAAATAAATAAAAGTCACTTTTCGTACAGTGACTCACTGGCCCACTTTGCAGCCCTCCTCGGCCATCTGTCTGGGGGCTGCGGGGCGGGGGGGGGTTGACATGGTTAGGGGGGGTTTGTCAGCAGGGGGGTGGGCTGGACGCTCCCAAGTGAATGAACTATACCCCCCTGGTCCCGTGGAAGCATGGCGTGGGGCGGTGGCACTCTGGGTCCAGCGAACGGTGACGGGCCCCTCTCCTCCCCAGACATGATTGAAAACTTTTTTTGGGGGGAGGAGGGGTCACACATCTGGCAGTGCTCAGGGCTTCTTTCTTCTGGCTCTGAACTCAGTGCTCACTCCTGGCGGTGCTCGGGGGGGGCCCTGTGGGCTGCTGGAAATTGAACCTGGGTCGGCCACGGGCGAGGTGAGTGCCCGGCGTCCTGTGTTATCTCTCCATCCCCAAGGAGGGGGGGACAGCTTGTGACATTCGGGGGCTCGAACCTGGAGCGTCTTCATGCGACCTCCATCCCGCCTAGCTCTTTCTGGCCCCGGCAGGGGTGAAGGGGGAGAGACGTTTTCTTTTTTCTCTTCTTTTTTTTCCTTGTTGGGTCCCACCTGGCGATGCTCAGGGCTGACTCCTGGCTCTGCACTCAGGAATCACTCCTGGCGGTGCTCGGGGGACCCTATGGGATGCTGGGAATCGCACCCAGGTCGGCTGCGTGCCAGGCCAACACCCTCCCCGCTGTGCTATCGCTCCAGCCCCTCCTTCCTTCCTTCCTTCCTTCCTTCCTTCCTTCCTTCCTTCCTTCCTTCCTTCCTTCCTTCCTTCCTTCCTTCCTTCCTTCCTTCCTTCCTAACTTCCTTCCTAACTTCCTTCCTTCCTAACTTCCTTCCCTTTCTTTCTTCCTCTCTCTCTTCTTTGTCCCACCCTGTGATGCTCAGGGCTGACTCCCGGCTCTGCACTCAGGAATCACTCCTGGCGGGCGGTGCTCAGGGGACCCTATGGGATGCCGGGGATCGAACCCGGGTCGGCCGCGTGTCAGGCCAACGCCCTCCCCGCTGTGCTCTCGCTCCGGCCCGAGAGACATTTTCTTGAGGATAAGCCTGAGTCTCAGCTCCCCTTTCCCGCCCTGACATACCGCTGGCTTCAGGCCCCGCCTTCCCCTCTTCCCCTCCCCCCCTCCAGTGGTCTTAACTGCTCAGGGGGCTTCAGGGCCCACCATGTGCCTCTTCCTGCCGTGCCCGGCTCCGTCACCAACAGAACCACGATGCTCTTCCTCGCTCCCCCTGGCCCGCCGGGCAGAGGGTCGCTCCTATGCGCCCGGGAATGACATCACCTTTATTTTCTTTTTTTCTTCCCTTCTGCTTGCAAAAGGCAGGCGGCTCTGCCCGCCGGGTGCTGGGGCTGTCTGCTGCTAAATCCGGCGTGCCGGGCACGTCTCCATGGCACTGTGCGTGCGTGTGGGGGTGTCTGCGTACTCACACCGGGCACCATCTGGCAAGCCAGCCCCCCCGGGGTGGGGTGTGCGGGCGCCTCTAGGTGCCTCTCGGGGCCTGCCGGCCTCCCGGCCGCACTCAGAACGTTCTAGGCCCTTGGCACGCTGGCGGTTCTAATGGTCACCATTAGACCGTGCATGTCAGACTAGCATCCGGCCACCTCACGGGAGCGGCACGGAGACCTGGACACCCGCAGATGCTCACGGCGTCCCTTTGTCTGACGGTTACGTGTCCCCCGAGAGCCGATTCTGTTTGCCTCTGGTTGCTGCTAAGCTCTGGGCTGCAGCCACGGGCCTTTGATTCCGGAGGTTTCCGGGGCCGGTGGGAGAACATGGTGGAGTCCCCCAGCACCCACTCTCCCGGCCCTACGCCCCGCTCAGGGACCCTTCGTCCCAATCTCAGCCTCGCATCTTCCCTGGAACCCCGAGAGATGCTTCTGTCCCCACCTCCAGAGAGAAGAATGCAAGTTCTTTCTAACAACCACGACAGGGATGGAGCGAGAGCCCAGCGGGGAGGGCGTTGGCCTGGCACACGGCTGACCCGGGTTCAATTCCCGGCATCCCCGCCTAGGGTCCCCTGAGCACCACCAGGAGTGATCCCTGAGTGCAGAGCCGGGAGTCGGCCCTGAGCACTGCTGGGTGGGGCCCACTTGGGTTTGTAATAACCTGATGCCTCTTGGACTTTTCTTTTTTCTTTTTTTTTTTTTTTTGCTTTTTGGGTCACACCCAGCAATGCACAGGGGTCACTCCTGGCTCATGCACTCAGGAATCACCCCTGGCGGTGTTCAGGGGACCATATGGGATGCTGGGATTTGAACCCGGGTCGGCTGCGTACAAGGCAAACGCCCTACCCGCTGTGCTATCACTCCAGCCCCTGGACTTTGCTTTTTTGCAGAAGCGAGAGTGGCCGTGTGGGTTCGAGGGCGCCCAGCCCTAACGGGCCCCCGTGCTGCTCTGTCACCGTGGTCACAGCTGCCTTGGTGAGGACGGGGCCGGACGGGGCCTTGCGGAGTGGACGGGTGCAGAGAGGACAGGCCGGGGATGGGGGGGGCAGGCTCTGTCCCTGGCCTCTGTCACCCTCAGGGGTGCCCCAGGGGACTGGGGTGCTGAGGTGGGGCTTTGAGGGGCCTTCCCGACCCCAGGGTGGGCGAGAGGCCGGGGGTGAGCGGCTGCGGCCTCCGAGCTTTTCGGGGGCCACTGAGGGTGGGAGTGACGCCGGGGGGTGGTGTCAGTCTGGGCTCAGGGCACCCCCGTGGCCAGGCCCCTCGGCTCAGGGTCACTCCCGGCTCTGCACTCAGGGATCACTCCTGGCGGGGCTCGGGGACCCTGTGGGATGCTGGGGATCGAACCCGGGTCAGCGCGTGCAAGGCCAACGCCCTCCCTGCTGTGCTGTCGCTCTGATCTCTCTCTCTCCCCCTCTCTCTCTCCCTCTGTCTCTCCCTCTGTCCCTCTCTCTGCCTCTCTCCCTCCCTCCCCCTCTCTCTTTCTCCCTCTCTCCCCCTCCCTCTCTCCTCCTCTCCCTCCCTCCCTCTCTGTCTCTCCCTCTCTCTCCCTCTCTCCCTCTCTCTCCCTCTCTCCCTCTCTCTCCCCCCTCTCTCCCTCTCTCTCTCCCTCTCTCTCCCCTCTCTCCCTCTCTCTCCCTCCTCTCTCTCCCTCTCTCTCCCTCTCTCTCCCTCTCTCCTTCTCTTCCTCTATTTCTTCTTATCTCCCCTCCCCCTCCCTCTCCCCTCCCCCTCCCTCTCTCAGGGACTTTTGGGTCCCACCTGGCGATGCTCAGGGCTGACTCCCGGCTCTGCACTCAGGACTCACTCCTGGCAGTGCTCGAGGGACCGACCCTATGGGATGCTGGGGATCGAACCCGGGTCTGCGCCCTGCACTGTGGCCCCCGCCCCACCACCTTCTTTGCATTTTCCCACAGCAGCTGAGCGGCCGTCCGCCCGCCCTTCCCTTTCACGGAGCCTCACGGGCCTGTTATATGACTTTCGCGATAAATCAGCGTCTGTAACTGATTAGAGGAAGTTCCCTCTCCGGCGCCCTTTGTTCCCTTACTTCCCCTCCGGTAACCCCTAACTCATCTCTTCAACCTCGTCGTTTTGTTTATCTGAGGAAGGACTTCCCCGGTGGTGCAGGGGGTTACTCCTAATTTGGTGCTCGGGAGCTACTCCAGGTTTAGTGCTCAGGGCCTGCTCCTGCTTTGGTGCCTAGCGTGCTTCCCTGCACTCGCGTGCGTGCATATGTGCGCACACTGGGCTCGCGTGCACACACAGGCAGTCTGGCACGCACACAGAGGCCGTGCGCAAGCCCCGCCGTAGCTCGTGTTTGTAAACTCCGCCCGCCAGTGCTCCGCCAGTGCAGTGACGTTCTTTGTAAATAATCTTTGATTTTGGAAATAAAAGCTCGTGAGCGTGTCCCGGCCGTTGGCTGGGAATGAAAGCCTTCTGCGGCCCCCAGGAATCCAGGGGTCTTTCTGGAAGGTGCCTCCTGTGGGGGCTGACGTCAGACGGCGGGGGCAAGGCAGTGACCTCAGAGTGGCCAGAAAGGGTCGGATTCAGCTCCTGCGGATGAAATCAAGCCCCTCGCGGCTCCCTGGTGGCCAGTAGGAGGGGAGGGAGGACATGCCCCCCAGCCCCCTGCAGAGAGGATCTGGCTCCCCACCCCCCTGCATGCTGGAAGGTGCGAGGTCCTCCCCCTGGCCCCAGGTGTCCTAGGGGGTTTGTCTGGGGTCAGTCCGCACACAGTGTGACTAATACTCCCTCGAAGGTGTCCGAGGGGCTGGTGGGATTCTTTGGGCCACGGGGGGAGAGGCCAGATCTGTAGCTGGCTTCTCTCTGGTGGCCCGTGTCCCCCCGGCCCGGTCGTTTCTGTTTTCTGTCTTTTTTTGGGATTTGAGGGCCACACCCAGCGGTGCTCAGGGCTGACTCCTAGTTCTGTGCGCGTGACTGACTCCTGGCTCTGTGCTCAGGGCTGACTCCCGGCTCTGTGCTCAAGACTGACTCCCAATTCTGTGCTTGGGGCTGACTCCTGGCTCTGTGCTCAGGGATGACTCCCGGCTCTGTGCTCGGGGCTGACTCCCAGCTCTGTGCTCAGGACCGACTCCCAGCTCTGTGCTCAGGGATCACTCCTGGCGGAACTCGGGGGATTCTGGTGGTGGTGGCGGGTTCCTTGTGTGCAGGACAAGCCCCCGCCCCGCTGTACTGTCTGTCTTTCCAGCTCCTGCTGTTTGTTTTTTTTTTTTTTGCTTTTTGGGTCCCACCCGGCGATGCTCAGGGCTGACTCCTGGCTCTGCACTCAGGAATCACTCCTGGCGGTGCTCGGGGGACTCTAGGGGATGCCGGGGATCGAACCCGGGTTGGCCGCGTGCCAGGCCGACGCCCTCCCCGCCGTGCTCTCACTCTGACCCCGAGACACACTTTCGAAAGTTTTCTAAAAATGAAAGAACTTGGCTTCCCCCGTTTCGCTGTTGGAGAAGGGATGTGTCCCCCACCCCTCCCCCACCCCACCCCCGGAGGCGGTAAACACAGTGGCAGGGGTGAGAGGGGGCTGCTGCTCAGTGCGTGCTGCTAGGAAATTCTTCCAGCTCTTGGCTTCTTGCTGCTCCTGCATGCTGGGAGCACTTTGGGAGGAGCACCCAGTGCCGAGAGATGGTTCTAAAGGGCCCTGAGCCCCCCAGTCTGCAGGGGGAGCAGACGGCGGCCCCGCACCCGGGCCGTCCCTCCCCTGCGCTCTGCCTCGGCCGGCATGTGCCAAAGCTGCAGCTCTGCCGGCCCCGAGAGTTTCTGCCTCTGCTCAGGAAATCAGCCAGCGGTGCAGGAAGCGGGGGCCGGAAGTGTGCGTCTGGAGTTCGGTTTCTCGGCTCTCTGGCCCGCCTAGAGCAGTGCGTGCTGGGCCTGGCCCGTCCCCACCTGCTGGGGAGAGTGTTGGCTTCCGGGGAGAAGCGCCAGATGCGTTTGTTGTGGGGGGGCGTTGGGGGCGCAGAGCTGGGCCTGCTGAAGCGTGCAGAGGCCGGTGAGGTTTCTCGGGTGGTGCTTGCGGGGTGCAGGGGGCACGGACGGGGCCGGGGACGCCACACGCGGCAGAATTCCTCAGCATGTGCAGCAGAACTGGAGCGTTAGCACAGCAGGTAGGGCGTGGGCCTTGCACGCGGCCGACCCGGGTTCGATTCCTCCGTCCCTCTCAGAGAGCCCGGCAAGCTACCGAGAGGATCCCGCCCGCACAGCAGAGCCTGGCAAGCTCCCCGTGGCGTATTCGAGATGCCAAACACAGTCACAACAAGTCTCACCGTGGAGACATGACTGGCGCCCGCTCGAGCAAATCGATGAGCAGCGGGACGACAGTGACACAGTTGGGGGCTGAAGGCTCAAGGCTTCTGTCCTTCTTGCTTTCCTGCCTCTCCCCCGACTGTGTGTGCAGTGATGTATATGGGGGACGGGTGGACCCCTAAACAGAGATGGCCTTCCGTCTTTGCGTGCAGTGCTCTGAATTTGCTTCTCGGCTGGAGAATGAGCAGCAGAGGGTGGCGAGGCCTGGTTGGCCCCTCTGTGGAGACCAGCAGACTCCGTGTCCTCGTTTCTAGTTCTTCTCTGCAAGGGAGCGAGTGGACTTCTTAGTCCATTTAATACGGCCTCTCTGGGGCCCTGGGGATGGCACAGGGGTCAGGGCACTGCCCTTACACGTATGCAGCCGACCCGGGTTCCATCCCCGGCACTGCCAGGAGTAGTCACCCCTGAGCATGGAGCCAGGAGTCAGCCCTGGGCACTGTCATGTGTGGTGGCCTCAGCCCTCAATTAAATTAAAAAGCAGACTTTCTCTTCGGTGTTGGGGAGTCCGGACGGCTTCCTGGAAATGCCTGCCTGAGGAACCCCGAATCGACAAATATGATTTTTTTTTTCCTTTTTGGGTCCCACCCGGCGATGCTCAGGGCTTAACTCCTGGCTCTGCACTCAGGAATCACTCCTGGCGGTGCTCGGGCAACCCTATGGGATGCCGGGGATCGAACCCGGGTCAGCCGTGTGCAAGGCAGACGCCCTCCCCACTGTGTTTATCGCTCTGGTCCCTGGTGGTACGATCAAAACCCACCCAAAGGCTGTCGGAGCAATAACACGGTGAGGAGGGCATTTGTTTGCCTGACATGCAGCTGACCTGGGTTCGATCCCTGGCATCCCCTAGGGTCCCCCGAGCACCGCCAGGAGTGATTCCTGAGTGCAAAGCCGGGAGTCAGCCCTAAGCATCGACAGGTGTGAACTCGCCCAAAGTCTTTCTTTCACCCAGCATTCCCTGTTTTTACTCCAGTATGAAACTTTTCTTTTCTTTTCTTTTCTTTCTTTTTTTTTTTTTTTTATCCACACTCTGGCTCGTGGCCAGTTACCACACCAGAGGGGGATTTTTTTTTTTCCCTCCCACCCCAGCAAATTGTAATTTGTTTCGAAATAGATATCCTGACAAGGATTTCACAAGACTTCGACTTGGATTCGTTCCAGGAGTCGGGGGACACTCATTTGTGTCGAGGGAAACAGTAACTCGGTGAGGAGTAGACCTGGAGAGAGACCCAAACTCACTTGCTGCAAGTGAGTTTAATTCATTTTTTTTTCTTTGCTTTTTGGGTCCTACCCGGCGATGTTCAGGGCTGACTCCTGTCTCTGCACTCAGGAATCACTCCTGGCGGTGCTCGGGGGACCCTATGGGATGCCGGGGATCAAACCCTGGTCGGCCGTGTGCCAGGCCAACACCCTCCCCGCTGTGCTCTCGCTCCAGCCCCCTAGTTTCACTATTTCGTTTAAGTGCCCAGAGCTAATGATTGAAAGATCCGTGACCCTTGCCTGCTTATCTCTGTGTGGAGGGAATTCAGGCAAAGTTCAAACCACTGGAACGGAAGAGCTGATAACTTAAACTCTGTTTTTCTCTGTCCTTGCGTGCGCGTTTGGCGTGTTACGGAGCACTTGAGTTCTGGCCCCAGATGGGCAGAGCTGAAGGGTAAGAAGTCTGGGATTCCTGGGCTCGGAGCCAGAACTGTCTTGCAAGACTTGGCTCACCCAGCTTTGAGCTCCGCCAGGAGTGAGCCCCAAGCACCGAGCCAGGAGCGATCCCTGAGCACTGAGCCAGGAGTCAGCCCTGAGCACCGCTGGAGGTTGCCTTCACACAAAGGAGAGAGAAAATGGGAGTTTCTCCAGAGTGCGGTGGGGTGGGGGTAAAATAGCAGAGTCCCCATCCTGGGTGGGGATGTGTGGACCATTTGCGGAGAAGGGGGACGTGAGCCCTAAGGTTAGGAAGTGCGAGATTCAGCCCTTCCCTGGGGGTAGGGGGGGTGGGGAGGGGGTGGCGGGAGGGATGCTGGGGACATCGGTGGTGGAGGATGGGCACTGGTGGGGGGATGGGTGCTGGGTCATTGTAGGAGTGAAACATAGGCACGAAGGTTTGTAAGTCTGTAACTGCATCTCACGACGGTTCATTACAAAAATAATAATAATAACAATAATAATAATTAAAGGGGCTGGAGCGATAGCACAGCGGGGAGGGTGTTAGTTTGCCTTGCACGCGGCCGACCTGGGTTCGATTCCTCCGTCCCTCTCGGAGAGCCCGGCAAGCTGCCGAGAGTCTCCCGCCTGCACGGTAGAGCCTGGCAAGCTCCCCGTGGCGTCTTGGAGATGCCAAACACAGTCACAACAAGTCTCACCATGGAGACGTGACTGGCGCCCACTCGAGCCAATCGATGAGCAACGGGACGACAGTGCTCCAGTGGGTCATTCAAGATGGAAAAGAAAAAAGTGCTCGAGTCAGGCAGATGCAGGGACGAAAAGGCCACGTGAGTTGATTGAGTTTGCCCAGATGGTGGATGTGCAGCATCCGAGCGCAGTGGGGTGGCGTTAGCTCTGCCTTGGAATGAAAGTCTCCGGTTGCTGTTGTGGGTGGGGGGAGGCCCCCGGCCGGCCCCCTGGGTCTCGGGAAGGGAGGCGTGAAATCGACTGTCGGAACACCGTTCGCTCTTTGTTCCTCCTTCCCTTTCTTCTGCGTTTCCTCCGCCCTGCAGGGTTCTCGATCGAATGGACGAAGTTAAAAATTGCCTTTCTCCAGGGGAGTCCGTTCCCCAAATTACAGGCTGACTGCATGGCCCCCGGCCGACCCCCCAAGGCCGCCTCCAGGAAGCCCGAGTTCTCCGGCGGTACTTGCGGGGAAGGTTGCGTGGGAGCATTCGAATCTTTTTCCCTGTGGTGGGAACTTTGTTCCAGCCAGTGGCATGCCGAGGACCGAGGCTGACCCGCTCCTGTTTCATGCTTTGTGCTTCGAGCCCAGCAGAGACCTCCCCCTCCCCCCCCCCCCGCCGCCGCCGAAGCCAGCACTCGCCTGGGGACTGGGGGTGTGTGAGGGGGTGATGGCAGAGCAAGACGTGGAACCCGGACATTGTGGCAGTTTCCTGGGGTGGGCGGGGCGGGTCAACTCCCCTTCCAGAGCGTGGGGGCCCCTGGGGGTCCGGGGCCTGCGATGGGAAGATAAACAAACGCAAAGGTGTGGCCACGTAGCTGGGTGCTAAACTGAGTTATTATTCTTCTTCATCATCATCATCATCATTATTATTATTTGCTTTTTGGGTTACATCCAACGATGCTCAGGGCTGACTCCAGGCTCTGTGCTCATGAGTTACTCCTGGCGGTGCTCGGGGGACCGTATGGGATGCCGGGGATGGAACCCGGGTCAGACGTGTGCCAGGCCAATGCCCTCTCTGCTGTACTATCGCTCCAGCCCCTATGGATGGACCAGGTATTGATCAAGGTGCTGAACTGGGTGACGGACCAGCTGTTGTGTCACATCCCACGTTGCAGGAACCCAGGTTCCTTAGGGTAGGAGAAACCCGAGTCTTTTTCTGTTTTCTTTGGGGGTCCCGTCCCCCCCCCGGCGGTGCACAGGGGTTACTCCTGGCTCATGCACTCAGAGATCACTCCTGGCGGTGCTCAAGGGACCCTATGGGATGCTGGGGATCGAACCTGGGTCGGCTGTGTGCAAGGCAAACGCCCTCCCCGCTGTGCTATGGCTTCAACACCGAAACCTGAGTCCGGATGCCCCGTGCCCCGTCCTGTTCTCATCCCACCTTTGCTTTTGGGAAATGCCGAATCGTGTGGAAGGCTGTTTTATTTTTTGTTTTGTTTTGTTCTGTTTTGTTTTGAACCCCATCGGTTAAAACATATTGATCTGGGCGCCCTGGAAGACGATGCCTCCTCAGGACAGGGCTCTTTAAATAGATCTTTGTCATGGAAAGTTGATCAAATATTTAAATCGCTGCCCACGCTGAGTGGGGGTGGGGTGGTTGGTTGGGTGGAAAATCACGAAATCTACATCCACATTGGGGCCCCCTTCTTCACTTTCCTGCCCGCACGCAACGTTGAAAATAAAGCTAGGTTCCCTCGCCCCCAAATGATGGTGGAAATTAATAACCCATTTTTTTCTGGGGTCGACCAAATCTGCAATAGACATGCCCCCAAATGCTCTGGCCTAGAAAATTCTGTGTGCTGACCTCTTGATCCTATTTTTAGGCCCCAGACTCGATTTTCAATGGGCTAAGATGACTCTGATGAACATTTTTTTCTCCCTGAATCATGGGTGAAAATGAGCTCAGTCTTTTTTTATTATTATTATTTTTTATTTTTTTGGTGTTGAGGCCACACCCTGCAGTGCTCAGGGCTGACTCCTGGCTCTGTGCTCAGGGATCTTTTTGGCAGGATGCTGGGGATTGAACCTAGGTGGGCCTTGTGCAAGGCAAGACCCTCCCCACTGGACTATCCCTCCAGCCTCATTGCGTCTGATTTTTTAGGGAGTTGATTACGTTTAATTCCTGTTGAAAAAAAATTCTTTTTCAATTAAGGTTCTGTGGTTGGCAATACTGTTTTTTAATTTTTTTTTTGCTTTTTTGAGTCACACCCGGTAATACTCAGGGGTTACTCCTGGCTTTGCACTTAGGAATGAGTCCTGGCAGTGATCAGGGGACCCTTTGGGATGCTGGGAATTGAACTCGGGTCGGCTGCATGCAAGGCAAACGCCCTCCCTGCTGTGCTATCGCTCCAGCCCCAATAATACTGTTTTGATGGTTTCTCTCCTGCACATAATTCCAACACCACAGCCAGCACCAGGGGAAAAGGGTCAGTTTCTTTGAAAGGGGGATGATTTCCAGGAGGTTTGATTCAGCTGCCCCCCATAGAAAGGTCTGGAACAAATAGCTGGGAAAGGGTCACAGAAGCAGAAGGAGTTTGGGGGCTGGAGTGGTATAGTAGGGCAGGTAGGGCTCTCCCTGGCACACAGCCCACCCGGGTTCGACCCCTGGCATCCCTGAGCACCACCCGGAGTGACTCCCGGGCATGTGGGATGTGGCCCCAGACTCAAACGAATAAACAAGGAATAGAAGTGCTTTGCCATGACCTTTAGAAACAAACAAACAGGCCGGCTAGCTCTGATTTTCCTCCCGCCAGAGCTGGCTATTTTGGGCTCCTTCCCGAGCTCACCAAAGTGGCTCTCGCAGGAAGTGGCTTCCAGTTGAGAAACCTACGCCAAACGGTCTCTCTTACCTCCGAGTCCCCCTCCCAAAGGTAAAAGCAGAATCACTGGGGCCGGAGCAGTACGACAGCGGGGGAGGGCGTTGGCCTGGCACATGGCCGACCCGGGTTCGATTCCCGGCATCCCATAGGGTCCCCCGAGCACTGCCAGGAGTGATTCCTGAGTCAGAGCCAGGAGAAACCCCTGAGTATTGCCGGGTGGGACCCAAAAAAGCAAAAAAAAAAAAAAAAAACAAAAAAAAACAAAAAACCAGAAAGGCAGAGTCACTTTCCGAAAGACTTAGCTGTAGCCCCAGAGGAGCGAGGACCAAGAACCAGAAAAGGCTCCAAGAGCGGGAAGTTGCGGGTGCGTTAGGGCAGACCTTAGGGGATGCTCGTTGAAGAGACTATTAGGGGACACACAGATCCTGACTCCTTATGGGATCCGTGTTCCCTTATGCACAGTTGGTATAAATTATGGGCATTGAGCCGTTACGGGATGGATGGGCCATGGGCTATTAGGGATGGATGGACCATGGGTTATTATGGGATGGATGGACCATAGAGTATTATGGAATGGATGGACCATGGACTATTATGGGATGGATGGACCATAGAATATTATGGGATGGATGGACCATGGACTATTATGGGATGGATGGACCAGAGTATTACGGAATGGTTGGATCATGTATATTATGGGATGGGTAGACCATAGGTTATTATGGGATGGATGGATCATGGGCTATTTTGGGATAGATGGACCATGGGCTATTATGGGATGGATAAACCATGGACTATTATGGGATGGATGGACCATAGAGTATTATGGGATGGATGGATCATGGACTATTATGGGATGGATGGACCATAGAGTATTATGGGATGGTTGGATCATGTATATTATGGGATGGGTAGACCATAGAGTATTATGGGATGGTTGGATCATGTATATTATGGGATGGGTAGACCATAAGTTATTATGTGATGTTTGGGTCATGGGCTATTATGGGATGGACGGGCCATGGGCTGTTATGGGACACATCGGTCACGGCGTATGGCTGACTGTTCTGGGGTGCAGGTAGTGGCGTATCCGGGGAGTGTGTATGAGGTGGGTGTGTGGGATGCTGGGGGCAGCATATCCCGGGGTGCCAGGACCATGGAGGGTGATGGGTGCCTCCAGCCGGCTGGGAAACAGACTCGTGTCCGTCTCGGCTCTGCCGTCCCTTGGGGGGGGGCAGTGCTGCCTCCTCACGGAGGCCCCCGTGGCAGGTGTCGGGTGAGGAGGGAGGGACCCATCTCCTCGCAGGACGAGAGGTGCTGGGGAAGGGAGGGGGAGGGGGTCCCCCGAATCCGGAACATTCAGGGCTGGGTGGGGGGCGAGCCCAGTTTCCGTCCCCAGCACCACACATGGGCCCCCCAAACAGAAGCAGAGCCGGACACGCAAACTGCCGCTGCTGAGACCAGGTCTCCACCCGCACCTCAGAGACAGGCTGGGAGAGTGGCTCTCGGGGGGCGGGGGGGGCGGGGGGACGGGGGGTTTCTCCCCCCCAGTTCACCTGGCTCTTGGGGTTTGCGTTGGGCCGGTGGGGAAAGTAAGTTCGAAGAAATGCACGGTAGTCAGAGAGGCAAAGCCCCTCTCCTGGCACGCGGCCGACCCGGGTTCGAGCCCCGGCATCCCCTAGGATCCCCCCCCAGTCCTCCAGTGGTTATTCCTGAGTGCAGAGCCGGAGGTCACCCCTGAGCATCGCCAGGTGTGGCCAAAAGAAGCTATTTAAAAAAGGGGGGGCAGGCTGGAGCAATGGGGTGGAGGGAGAGGGTGTGGGAGCACTTAATGAGGAGCATGGTGGATTGAGCACTGTTCACTCACCGACTATGCAGTTAGCCGGTGCGGGCAGAGACTCCTGAGCTCGACCCTACGACAGATGAGGGCGGAGATAACCCGGGCGCTTGGTGGGTTCATAGTCCTCCAGCGAGAGGGGACGTGTGGCAGCGGGTCAGGCTGGGGAGGCAGGTGGGGGTATCAAGGGCCCTGGCTCGGCTTCGGACCCCGAGAAAATGGGGGTCTCACGGCTCATACACACACTCGCACACACACACACACAAACACACACACAGGCGCACACACAGGCACACACACACACGGGCGGGCATACACACGGGCGGGCACACACACACAGGCACACACAGGCACACACACACACATGGGCGGGCACACACACAGGCACACACACATGGGCGGGCACACACACAGGCACACACACATGGGCGGGCACACACACAGGCACACACACAGGTACACACACACGGGCGGACACACACAGGCGCACACAAGCACACACACGGGCGGGCACACACACAGGTACACACACACACAGGCACACACACAGGCACACACACGCGCGCACGCACACGCGGGTCCTGCTTCCCGCTGACGGGACTCTCTGCTCCCCCAGGGACCTCGTGACCGAGCCCGCGGGACGGCGGCGGCTTCTCTCCGGGCGTGAGGACATGCGTGTTGCCCCGTGTCTGTAGCGATGACCTGCAGCTCAGCCCGGCGGCCGCGACCCACATGAGACTATGGGCTGCACCTCCGCCAAGCATGTCGCCTCTGTCCAAAGCGAAGAGGAGGCCCAGAAGGGGAAGAGTTACCAGAACGGAGATGTGTTTGGGGGTGAGTGGCCCCGGGGCCCTGACACACCCGTGTCGGGGGGCGGGGGGCTTTTCCTTTCGGGGACGAGGGGAGACTCTGCACGGCTGGACTCCCGGTGGGCGAGGGGTGACGGTCAGGACGGTGCGACTCGTAAGTCGGTGCTCTTGTCTTACCTGCTTCCCGATGGGGAGCACCGGGCAGGGTCAAGGAAGTCCAGGAAATGTTGCATTATTTTATTTTATTTGGCTTGGGAGAATCACATCTGGCAGTGCTCAGGGCTGACTCCCGGCTCTGTGCTCAGAGCTGACTCCCGGCTCTGTGCTCAGGGCTGACTCCTGGCTCTGTGCTCAGGGCTCACTCCCGGCTCTGTGCTCAGGGCTCACTCCCGGCTCTGTGCTCAGGGCTCACTCCTGGCTCTGCACTCAAGAATCACTCCTGGCAGGGCTCTGGGGACCCTATGGGATGCCGGGGATCAAACCTGGGTCGAGAGAGTTCAGCCAGTGGGGCAAGGAGCTGTGGCATGTGCCCGGGTCCCACCCCCGACCACACCTGGACCCCCTGAGCGCTAACAGATGCCACCCTGTATGGCCCAAACATCAAAAACGAGACAGAATATTGGTGCGAGCTTCCAGCCTGTCAGCCTGGGGCTACCTCCAGCTGACGGGCGGACTTTCTTTGCATCCCCCGGTGGTGGTCCGACAAAGCAAGGCCGCTTTCCAAGGTCAAGATGGTGTACGTGAGGCTGGAGCGATAGCACAGCAGGAGGGTGTTGGCCTGGCACGTGGCCGACCCGGGTTCGATTCCCGGCATCCCCTAGGTTCCCCCAAGCACCACCAGGAGTGATTCCTGAGTGCAGAGCCGGGAGTCAGCCCTGAGCATCGCCGGGTGGGACCCAAAAAGCAAAAAATAAAAAAAAAAAAAGTGTGTGTGTGTGTGAGAGAGAGAGAGAGAGTGTGTGTGTTTGTGTGTGTGTGTGTGTGTGTGGGTGTGGGTGGGTGTGGGTGTGAGTGGGGGCGGGGGGGAAGAGAGGGCTCCGAGAGATACAGCTCTCATGTTAGACTAAGTCTTCCCTGGCTGCTGTTTCTCACTGCCCTGTCACTCTGAGTACACGTGCACACTTGGGTTGCACAGTGGTTAGCGACCAAAGCCGGCGAGATAGTCCAGTGGGGGGGGCCTTTGCCTGGCATGCTGCCAGCCTGGACTCAATCCCCGGCATCCCAGAGGGGCCACACCCGGCAATGCTCAGAGATGACTCCTGACTGTGCTCAGGGGGAAAATAGGATGCCGGGGATTGAACCCGGGTCGGGTCGTCCGTGTGCAAGGCAAGTGCTGTACTTGCTACGCTGTCACTCTGGCCCAGGCAAATGGTCGAGCTTGTGTTTGTGAGACCGTTTGGGGTGGGAATGTTTTGGCTCCTTGGAGAGACCGCCTGCGCCGAGAGGGGACAGAGTCTCTGTCCAGCGCCCAGGGCTGCTCGTTGGGGGGCCCCTTTCCTCTTCCCGGAAGCCGATTTGATGCTGTGATTTTTTGGATATGGGTCCAAATCCACAGCCCAAAGCTTGGAACGTCTCCAGCCCCGAGTTGTGACTCTGAAGGCGCCAGGCCAGAGGCCCGTCTCCGCCTTGGAATTTCCCTCGGCAGGAGGACGGTGGCCAGCCGGCCTGTTGGGGTCATCCTGAGGCCAGCAGATGCCGAGCCCAGCCTGCGAGAAACAGTGACCCAAGGCTGCACGTTCTAAGGAGATCTGAGTGTTGTTGGCCGCTTTCGGCGTTTCGCTTCGTAGGAGGGGTGCAGCAACAGAGTGGCCTTCCTCAGGAGACGGCCCTGTGCACCCAGAAACTCTGTGCCCGGGTGGCTCCTTCCATCTTCCAGGGAATCTAGCTAGACCCCACTTTTGGAAAGGAAGGTTTTGTCTCCACCAGTTCCCAGGGTCTATATCCTGCTCACCCCGGAATCATTTTTCCAACACCCGCCACAGTTGCTAGCTCAAGTGCAGAATGGTCTGGAACAGTCTAGAACAATCTGGAATCTTCTTGGGAAGTCTTAGAATAGCCCGGAATAAATCAGAACGGTCTGGAACAATCTGGAATCTTCTGGGGGAAGTCTGAGAATAGCCTGGAACAATCTGGAACAGTCTGGAACGGTCTGGAACAATCTAGAACAGTCTGGAACGATCTGGAGTCTTTCTCTTCCTGCTGTGTCTGATGCCAGCTCGTCCTGTGTGGAGAGCACATGTTTGTTCTGACCTGCTCATCGACATACTCGATGCCTCAGTTCCCCCCCCCCACCCTATCCATGACACTGGGCGGAAGTACATAATTGATCTATTTGTTGGTGTGCCATTTAGCGCATCCGACTTTAAAGAATTGATCCCAATTTCAAGCATTGATCCACAATGCTTCTCTCTTAATTTCAGATGCCAAACCTTTGTAATTTCAGATTTGTTCCTTTTCTGTTCAACCTACATCTCTGTGAGTGTGTGTGTGTGTGTGTGTGTGTGTGTGTGTGTGTGTGTGTGTGTGTGTGTGTGTGTGTGTGTGTGTGTGTGTGTGTGTGTGTGCCCTTTGCTTCCTTAGGTCCAGTTGAGGGTGTTTACAGACATCAGGACATTTCTTGGTAAAATACTGTGAAATCAAGTGGTAAACAGCCGCAGACAGGCCAGGGCCTGTAATTGGTTCAGTGCATCTTAACTAATTCAAGTTAAAAAAAAAAAGGAGATGCACAAATTAAACATCGCTTCTCTTTACCCTGGCGCTAGTAATTGGAGAAATGCATCAAAACCAGCTCAAGTAGAAAAAGGCGCACAAATTAGATACTGTTTCACGTAATGTTTTACTCTTTTAGTCTGTTATTCCTAGCTCTCATATTAAAAATTGAATTTTCTACCACATCTCCGCAGACTAGCATTTGAGATGAATTTAAGGATCGAGCTGCAAAACACAAAAGCAGAAAAAAATAGTGTAAGAATAAAAGCCATTAGGGCTGGAGAGATTCCAGGGGCAAAGTTCAGCCAACCCCCTGAGCACCACCAGGAGTGATCCCTGATCACAGGGCTGGAATCAAGCATTAAGCACTGCCAGGTGAGGCACAAAAACCTAAAAACGTTTTTCTTCATGGAGTCAGAACAGTAAGACAGTGGGGAGGGTGCTTGCCTTGCACTCGGCCCATCCAAGTTCAGGCTACCCCGAGCCTGCCAGGAGTGAACCTTGAATGCAGAGCCAGGAATCAACCCTAAACACGACTGGGTGTGGACCCCAAAACCAAATCAAGCCCAACCCCCCTTTTTTTCTTTTTTCTTCATAATGCCGTACAGCCAGTGGTGTCGAAGAAAAAGTTGACATTTGGGCCACACCCCAGTTTAAAATGGCATGCATACGTGTGTACAGTTCACCGCAAACCAACCCTTACAAACTAGTTCGGAGAGAAGTGTCAGCCCAGAATAGTATTCGCCACACAAGCGAAGTTAATGACTCATTTAAAAACCCAGAGGAAAGCGCTGAACAATCACTGTGTCCTGGCACTTGAACGGGAAAGAAAAGGAAGGGGAAAAAAGAAAAAAAAAACAAAAAAGCAAAATAACAGATAGAAAAATTGTCAGCTTCCCTTGTAAACCAGAATACAAACAAAGATGAGCTGTTTTTCCTCCCACCTGTCCCCACCCCCCCCACCCCCCCCCCCCCCGCCATAGCCGGAACATCCATCTGGAAATGAACGAGCCCTTTGCCCCCACACACTCACTTCTAGGAATTTATCAGGAGGAGATAATTGGACCCGCGGCTCTTTCGGCAACACAGATCAGGTGCCGCTCCCTGGCTGGTGAGGTGGAAAGGGTTTCTGCATGTTATTAAGGCAGAGAACAGAAGGCGAATGTACATGAAATATACATGAAACATACCCGTCCCAGCTCACGTGGAGGCTGTTTGAGTCTCTATAGGTTGATAAGAAAAACTCTTGGAACGACGTTTGTTCCTTCAGACCAGATGTGGCAGTCTTTTGTGTTTTCTTGCTTTGCTCTTTTTTTTAAAAAAAAAACTTTTGGGGTCCCACCCGGCGATGCTCAGGGCTTCCTCCTGGCTCTGCATTCAGGACTTAACTCCTGGCGGGGCTCAGGGGACCATCTGGGATGTCGGGGATCAATCCTGGCAGACACCCTCCCCGCTGTGCTGTCGCTCCAGCCCCATGCGCCCTGGTTTTACTCCACACCTGGCACTTGTCTCCTGGTCTCAGCTCTGCACTGGACACAGGGGTTAGAAAGAAGCTTCCCATCCTTTTAGGAAGCCCCTAGCATCTTGAGAGGAAAATGCTCCTTAATGAAAAGCATTTTAATCTTGGAGGGAGGAAAGATTCAGGGGGAAAACCAGACCTCAGTTGCTGCTTCTTATTAAAAACTTAAAAAAATTGTTTTGGGGGCCACACCAGGCAGTGTTCAGGGCTTATTCTACCCTTGGGGATCACTCCTGGGGGTCTCGGGGGACCCTGTGGGGTGCCGGGGTTGGCTGAGTGCAAGGCAGACACCCTCCCCACTGTAGTATTGCTCCAACCCCTCAGTTTGAGGACCCGGGAGACGGAGGTGGGGCAGGATTTTCGGACTGTAATTAAAATGCATTGAGAATTTGGCATCTGCAGGAAGGGCCCCCCACCCCCCCAGAATCAGGAGAAGGAGCTTGAAGATTCACTTTTTGGGGCAAGTGTGAGAAATAGTTGGGAATTTCGCACTGTTATTCTCCACTGGGCGTAACCCCCTCCCCCCCACACCCCAAACATCAAAATGTTCAGACAGCTCAGGATCTGGAAATTGGAAACTGGCTTAGAGCTTAGAAGGAAGACCCCAGTCATTGGTTTAGACCCATTGGTTTGGCCCAGTTGTTAATTAGATCCATTGGTTCAGAAGCATTGGTTTGATTCAGTCATTGGTTTAGACCCATTGGTTCAGATGCATTGGTTTGACCTAGTCATTGGTTTAGACCCGTTGGTTCAGACTCATTGGTTTGACCCAATTATTGACTAAGATTCATGGTTTGATTCAATCATTGGCTTAAACTCATGGTTTGATCCAATCATTCATTGGTTTAGACTCATGGTTTGATTCAGTCATTGGCTTAGACCCATTGGTTCAGACCCATTGGTTTGACCCAAATCATTGGTTTAGACCCATTGGTTCGATGCATTGGTTTGACCCAGTCATTGGTTTAGATTCATGGTTTGATTCAGTGATTGGCTTAGACTCATGGTTTGGCCTAATCATTGGTTCAGACCCATTGGTTTGACCCAAATCATTGGCTTAGACCCATTGGTTCAGATGCATTGGTTTGACCTACTCATTGGTTTAGACTCATGGTTTGACCCAATCATTGTTAGTTAAGACTCATTGTTGAGTATAAACCAGTGGTCTCAGCCTCTTTCTGACTGTGTCCTCTCCCTTTTACCAATGGGCCACCCTGCATCCCCTCCCCCCCAATTTGCATGATTTTCCCCAAGGCTCCCTTTGGAATGTTCTAGAAGTTTACACGGCTTCTACTTGAGAATTGCTGGTCTAAAAGAAAGGGTCCCAATTGACTACAAGTTCCATCCCCACTGTGTGTTTCATATAGGTTGCATTTTCCCACGTGTATATTTCATGTCATTTCCTGTTTCCTGGGGAGGAATTGGGTCCCTGGTTCACAGCTCCTAGTGTCCACTCACCCTGGCTACTAACTCCTGGGGTCTGTTCAGGCTTCTGGCGGCCAGACCACTGCTAAGGGCTATCATCTGGCCTGGAGTCATTGAATCTCAGCTTCCTGCTTCACCTGCTGGAGCTTCTGGCCATCAGGTTTTATCCTGTGGTCCCCAGATGAGGGGGTGATGGTTGTCGGGTGGCCTAGGGGAGCACCAGGGGGTCAGCCCGGAAAGCTCCCTCAGTTTTGAGTTATTGCCTTGGCATGCAGGTGTTACCTGCTGATGGCTGCTGGTTCCTTCAATCCTGCAAAATGTTTTATGTCTTCCCAGTCTGGTAACAATGTCTCAACCTTCAGGAAGAGATTGTTTAGGATACTGTGTGGATTATTTGTTTAGGATATATATCAACTTAGGATACTTTGTTGCCAGTATGACTGTTTAGGATACTGTGTCTTTTTGATTGTTCAGGATACTGTGTACATTATTTGTTTAGGACATATATCAATATAGGATACTTTGTTGCCAGTTGGATTGTTTAGGATACTGTGTCTTTTCTTTGATTGTTCGGGATACTGTGTAGATTATTTGTTTAGGATATGTAAAATACTTTGTTGCGAATTTGACAGTTTAGGATACTGTGTCTTTGATTGTTTAGGATACAGTGTCCACTTAGGATATTCTGATTGATTGCTTAGAATACTGTGTTCTTTTTAGAGCATTTAAGGGCACGAAGGTTCAAAGGATTGATTGCATTGTGTCTTTTATTTTTTCCTTCTCAAGATCAGTCAAAGGTTGGGTTCTGTGCATTGCAGTTTCTCTGTACCAACACTGAATACTCCAGCCCCTGAGCATTGCTGGGCGTGTCCCCGTGCAAAACAAAAAAGAGGGGGATTAGAATAAAATATCAAGCTTTAGCTTTAGCTTTTGTCCCTCCAAGCTTTTGGCTTAGGAGGACCCCCCACGAGCCCGCAGGTAAGAAAGGAAGGACTGAGTGGGTTTGTTTGACTGGGCTGGCTTTTTATTTCTCCTTCCTCCAGTGCACAGCTAGATTCTGCCTTGCAGCTGTGTCCAGTCTGAGGTCCAGTTGGTGGATGCTGTTCTCTTGTGTGGGGGGATGCAGTGCCCCGCTGGGGAGTGCCCCACGTGCTTGGTAACCGAGGATGGATTGGTGCGGATGCAGACAATAGGCCAGCATTGCCTGCCCAGCTGCCGGCTGGCTTCAGAGCCGTTCTCCCGGGGCCGCCCTCTTCAGAGTGTGATTCTGAGTCTCTCTAACTCGAGACCCTTGCTTCCCTGAGCCAGACCCTCAGAGAACGTGAGATTATTAGACCAAGTCAGATCCTAGAGGGTAGCGGAGCCGTTGCACGCTGCATAACTGTAATTTTTTTTTATTGTTTTAATTTGTTTGGGGCCACACCTGGCGATGCTCAGGGCTGACTCCTGGCTCTGCATACAGAGCTCCCTCCTGGCGGTGCTCCCTATGGGATGCCGGGGATCGAACCCGGGTCAGTTGTGTGCAGGGCAAAAAGCCCTCCCCTCTGTGCTGTTGTTCCGACCAGGCACCCACTTAATTCCTTATCTGTGAGATTTCAGGGGCTGGGAAAATTCAGACTTGGGGACCAGCACTGAGAGACTGGGGAAGAGGGAACATCACTGTGTGAGAGACCCCCCGGGGCCCCATAGCAGCAAGATCCAGGAGTTAAGGGCCTCACCATGACCTAACGGGCCCCGCGCTCTGACGTCAGCGCTCATAACTCAGCTTTTATAATACATTCTGTGTGGGATACAGCGTTTCCCTCGTGTAAATGTTACTGTAATTAGCTTTATGTGTATCGAGAAACTTGAAGTTTTTTTTTTTTTTTTTTTGCTTTTTGGGTCACACCCGGCAATGCACAGGGGTCACTCCTGGCTCATGCACTCAGGAATCACCCCTGGTGGTGCTCAGGGGACCATATGGGATGCCGGGAATCGAACCGGGGCCGGCCGTGTGCAAGGCAAACGCCCTACCCGCTGTGCTATTGCTCCAGCCCCGTTTTTTTTTTTTTTTTTTAAGCTTTCCCTTATGTATATAAAGAGAGTTACGCCCTGTCCTTACTGAGGCAGCAGGCTGTGAGGGACCCATCTCTACGGCCCCTAACTCCGTAGTGACCCCTCGTGTCCTCATAAGGGCAGTTCTCCGAAGAGTCTGTTCTAGAACTTGGAAGTGTTCTAAAGTTGGTTTCATGCCCCACTGTGAACTGCAGGCTGCCTCCCCGAGCTCCTGTCGCCAAAAGTGGACGTCGAAAAAATGTGGACGTGCAGTCACAGGTTTCTGAACACACAGCGGACAGGAATTCAGGCTTCCTTCACTGCTGTGAAATGGGTGGTGGGTCTCGCCCTGGTTGCTTTCCTTGGCAGGCGGAGGAGGTGTTGTGAAGTGGACTACTTAAGACATTTGGGTCAGAGCTAGGGCACTAGCACAGTGGGGAGGGCATTTGCTTTGCACGCGACCGACCCAGGTTCAATCCCCGGCATCCCCTAGGATCCCCCGAGGACCGCCAGGAGTGATTCCTGAGCGCAGAGTCAGGAGTCAGTCCTGAGCATCGCTGGGTGGGACCCAAAAAGGAAAGAAAAAAAAAAAAGTTTGGGTCTAAATCATTCCCTTCCTTTTGAAAGTTTTATTTATTTTGGCTTTGGGGCCACACTTGGTAACGCTCAGGGCTTGGTTCTGGCTCTGTTCAGAAATCAGTCTGGGAGGGTTTTCGGGGGGCAATCCGGAGTGCCAGGGATCAAACCCGGCTCGACTGTTTTTCTGAGAGAACTTAGGGAAGGCTTCTAGGGATATTTCTTGAGCTGGGGGTGGGGTGGCCTCACCTAGCAGTGCTCAGAGGTTACTCCTGGCTCTGTACTCAGGGATCACTCCAGGTAGAGCTCAGGGGACCTCCTTGGGGGGCGGTGGTGGTGCCAGGAATTGAACTCAGGTCAGCCGCGTGCCAGGCAAATGCCTCCCCACTGTGCTATCCCTCCGGCCCCACCAGCTATTTTTATTTATTTATTTATTTATTATTATTTTTTTCCACCAGCTATTTTTATTTTATTTTTTTTAATTTTTATATAATTTATTTATTTTTAATTAGAGAATCACCGTGAGGGTACAGTTACAGATTTATACACTTTTGTGCTTATACTTCCCTCATACAAAGTTCGGGAACCCATCCCTTCACCAGTGCCCATTCTCCACCACCCGTAAACCCAGCGTCCCTCCCACCCTCCCCAATCCCATCTCCCCCCCACCCCACCCTGCCACTGTGGCAGGGCATTCCCTTCTGTTCTCTCTCTCTAATTAGCTGTTGTGGTTTGCAATAAAGGTGTTGAGTGGCCGCTGTGCTCAGTCTCTAGCCCTCATTCAGCCCGCAACTCCCTTCCCCCACATGGCCTTCGACTACAATGTAGTTGGTGATCGCTTCTCTGAGTTGCCCTTTCTCCGGAACGTGAGGCCAGCCTCGAAGCCATGGGGTCAACCTCCTGGTACTTATTTCTACAGTTCTTGGGTATTAGTCTCCCACTCTGATATTCTATATACCATAGATGAGTGCAGTCTTTATATGTCTGTCTCTCTCTTTCTGACTCATTTCACTCAGCATGAAACTTTTCATGCCCATCCACTTAACTACAAAATTCTTGACTTCCTTTTTTCTAACAGCTGCATAGTATTCCATTGTATAGATGTACCAAAGTTTCCTCAACCAGTCATCCGTTTTGGGGCATTCGGGTTTTTTCCAGATTCTGGCTATTGTAAACAGTGCTGCGATGAACATACATGTGCAGATGCCATTTCGATTATACTTTTTTGCCTCTCTGGGATATATTCCCAGCAGTGGTATTGCTGGGTCAAATGGGAATTCAATATCTAATTTTTTGAGAATCGTCCAAATTGTTTTCCAGAAGGGCTGAACCAGTCGGCATTCCCACCAGCAGTGAAGAAGGGTCCCTTTCTCCCCACATCCTCTCCAACAGCGGTTGCTTTTGTTCTTTTGGATGTGTGCTAGTCTCTGTGGTGTGAGGTGGTATCTCATGGTTGTTTTGATCTGCATCTCTCTGATGATTAGTGATGCAGAGCACTTTTTCATGTGCCTTTTGGCCATTCGTATTTCTTCCTTGGTAAAGTTTCTGTTCATTTCTTTGCCCCATTTTTTGATGGGGTTGGATGTTTTCTTGTAGAGTTCAACCAGTGCTTTATATACCATTGATATCAACCCCTTATCTGATGGGTATTGTGTAAATATCCTTTCCCATTCTGTGGATAGTCTTTGTATTCTGGTCACTGTATCTCTTGCGGTGCAGAAGCTTTTTAGTTTAATGTAGTCCCATTTGTTGATCTCTGTTTTTACTAGATTGCTTAGTTCCGTGTCACCTTTGAAGATACCTTTATCTTCAGTATCGTGGAGGGTTTTGCCGACCTTGTCTTCAATGTACCTTATGGTTTGTGGTCTAATGTTGAGGTCTTTAATCCATTTTGATCTGACTTTTGTGCATGGTGTCAGGTCAAGGTCTAAACCCATTTTTTTGCATGTGGTTGTCCAGTTGTGCCAGCAGCATTTGTTAAAGAGGCTTTCCTTGCTCCACTTCACATCTCTTGCTCCCTTATCAAAGATTAGATGATCATACATTTGGGGTTGTGTGTAGGGATATTCCACCCTGTTCCATTGGTCTACGGCTCTGCCTTTGTTCCAGTACCATGCTGTTTTAATTGTTACTGCTTTGTAGTAAAGTTTGAGGTTGGGGAGGGTAATGCCTCCCATCATCTTTTTCCCAAGAATTGTTTTAGCTATCCTTGGACGTTTGTTATTCCATACGAATTTTAGGATTGCTTGATCCATTTCTTTGAAGAATGTCATGGGTATACTTATAGGGATCGCATTGAATCTGTATAATGCTTTAGGGAGTATTGCCATTTTGACAACATTGATTCTCCCTATCCACGAGCAGGGTATATGTTTCCATTTCCTCATGTCCTCTTTGGTTTCATGGAGTAGCGTTTTGTAGTTTTCTTTGTAAAGGTCTTTTACTTCCTTGGTTAAGCTGATTCCAAGGTACTTGATTTTCTGGGGCACGATTGTGAATGGGATTGCTTTTTTCATGTCCCTTTCCTCTGCCTCATTGTTTGCATATATGAAGGCCATGGATTTTTGGGTATTGATTTTGTAGCCTGCAACTTTACTGTATAAGTCTATTGTTTCTAAGAGTTTCTTAGTAGAGGTTTTAGGCTTCTCTAGATATAGTATCATGTCGTCTGCAAATAGTGAGAGTTTGATTTCTTCCTTTCCTATCTGGATGCCCTTAATCTCTTTTTCTTGTCTAATAGCTATCGCAAGTACTTCCAGTACTATATTGAAGAGGAGTGGTGAGAGTGGGCATCCTTGTCTTGTGCCCGATCTCAGAGGAAAGGCCCTTAGTTTTTCCCCGTTGAGGATAATGCTTGCCGTAGGCTTGTGATAGATGGCTTCGACTATCTTGAGGAAAGTTCCTCCAAACCCCATTTTGGCGAGGGTTTTCATCATGAAAGGATGTTGGATCTTGTCAAATGCTTTCTCTGCATCTATTGATATGATCATATGGTTTTTGTCTTTACTTTTGTTGATATGCTGGATTATGTTGATTGATTTCCGAATGTTAAACCATCCTCATCCTTGCATCCCTGGGATGAATCCCACTTGGTCGTGATGTATGATCTTTTTGATGAGTTGTTGGATCCTATTTGCTAGTATTTTGTTGAGGATCTTCGCATCGGTGTTCATCAGGGAAATTGGTCTGTAATTTTCTTTCTTAGTGGTGTCTTTGTTTGCTTTTGGTATTAGGGAGATATGTGCTTCATAGAAACTGTTTGGGAGAGTTCCTGTTTTTTCAATTTCCTGGAAAAGTTTGAGGATAACAGGCAGTAGGTCTTCTTTAAATGTTTGGAAGAATTCGCCAGTGAAACCATCTGGGCCTGGGCTTTTGTTTTTGGGGAGGTTTTTGATTACCGTTTCCATTTCCTTAACATTGATGGGTCTATTCAGGTATTCCAGGTCTTCTTTCTTCAGTGTTGGGAGATTGTAGGAATCAAGGAATCCATCCATTTCTTTTAGGTTCTCCTTTTTTGTGGCGTAAAGACCTTCAAAGTAGTCTCTAATGATCTTTTGAATCTCACTGGTTTCTGTTATGATGTCCCCCTTTTCATTTCTGATTCGATTTATTAGTGTTTTCTCTCTTTCTTTCTTTGTGAGTCTTGCTAGCGGTTTATCAATCTTATTTATTTTCTCAAAGAACCAACTCTTTGTTTCATTGATCTTTCGGATTGTTTTTTTGGTTTCGATGTCATTAATTTCTGCTCTAATTTTTATTATTTCTTTCCTTCGGTCTGGTTTGGAGTCCTTTTTCTGGTCCTTTTCTAAGGTCTTGAGTCGTGAAGTCAAGCTATCTATGTGGGTCCTTTCTTCCTTCCTGAGGAATGCTTGGAGAGCTATAAATTTTCCCCTTAACACGGCTTTAGCTGCGTCCCATAGGTTTTGGTAGCTCGTGTCTTCATTCTCATTTGTTTCTAAGTATCTTTTGATTTCTTCCTTGATTTCCTTCCTGACCCACTCATTGTTCAACATTGAATTGTTTAATTTCCAGGTGTTTGATTTGATTTTCCGTGTTTGTGAGTGGTTAGCTTCTATCTTCAGCGCATCGTGGTCTGAAAAGATGGTTGATACAATTTCTATTTTTCCGATTCTATTGAGGTATGTTCTGGGGCCCAGTACATGGTCTATTTTAGAAAATGTTCCATGTGCACTGGAAAAGAATGTGTATTCTTTCTTTTTGGGGTGTAAGGCCCTGTATAGGTCTATTAGGCCTCTCTCTTCAATTTCTTCTTTCAGAGTCAGTGTTTCCTTGTTGAGTTTTGTTCTTGTGGATCTATCTAGAGGCGATAAGGCCGTATTGAAGTCTCCGACTACAATTGTGTTGTTAGTGATGTCCTCTTTGAAGTCTGTTAGGAGTTGTTTTAAATATTTAGCCGGTCGTTCGTTAGGAGCATATACGTTTAAGAGTGTGATTTCTTCCTGTTGTACATATCCCTTGATAAACAGAAAATGACCTTTGCTGTCCCTTTTGATCTTTTTCATCCTGAAATCTATGTTGTCGGATACCAGGATGGCCACTCCAGCTTTTTTAAGGGGGTTGTTTGCTTGGTTGTTTGTTTTCCATCCTTTGACTTTGAGTCTATGTTTACTCTGTTTGTTCAGGTGTGTTTCTTGCAGGCAACAGAATGTTGGGTTTAATTTCCGGATCCATTTAGCCACTCTGTGTCTCTTGATAGGTGCATTTAGGCCATTGACATTGAGAGAGATTATTGTGATGTGGTTTTGTGTCATCTTTCTGTGGTATTTGTGGTATTTGTTGTTCTTATGGGGCTCCTCCTTGTCTTACAGTAGCCCCTTTAGACCTTCTTTCAAGATTGGTTTTGAGTCTATGAAGGACCTGAGCTGTTGTTTATCCGAGAAGTAGTGTATGGTTCCTTCGAGTTTGAGTGAGAGTTTAGCCGGATAAAGTATTCTTGGTGAGGCATTCATTTCGTTGAGTTTTTTCACTATGTCCCACCATTGTCTTCGGGCTCGGAGGGTTTCTTCTGACAGATCGGCCGTAAATCTGAGGGGTGCTCCTTTGTATGTGATTTCCTTCCTTGCCCTTGCTGCTTGCAGAATTGTGTCTCTATCCATGGTATCCGTCATTCTGACTATGATATGCCTTGGGGTCTTTTTATTCGGGTCTCTTTTTGCTGGTACTCTTCGGACTCCTTGTATCTGGATGCCTGCCTTGTCCAGCTCTGGGAATTTCTTAGCAATGATATCTTTGACTGTGTTTTTTTCATTGGGGTTGCTTCCCTGCGGTTCTGGTACTCCAATGATTCTTATGTTGTTTCTCTTGAAGTCATCCCCCAGGGCTCTGATTCGCTCTATAGCCATTTTGAGGTCTTTGGCCATGATTTGTTGTTGTCTATAAGCTTTCTGCAGCTCATCTTCCAGATCACTGATTCTGTCTTCGGCTGTAGTCATTCTACTGTTGAGGGCATCTAGTGAGATTTTTATTTCATCTACCGATTCCTTTATTTGTGAGACTTCCGTTCGAAGGTTTGAAATTTCTGCTCTCATTTCTGCTCTCATTTCTTCCTGCATTTTCTTGGTAGACCGTTCCAGCGCTTCATTCATCTCCTCCCTTAATTTATTGGATGTCTGTTCCATATTTGCTTGGAGTAGGTCGACTCTCCTCCAGATTTCCTCTCTGAATTGTTTATCTGAGAGGTCGTAGATGTGAGAAGCCCCTGTTGAGGTTTCTGGTATCTTTTCTTCCCCCTCTCTTCGCGGAGGGGATTTTCGCTGCTTCTTCATATTGTTACGGAAGTATAGAGTTGGAGCTTTGTAGTTATTTATTCCTTTTTCTTCTTGTGGAAAGAAGGTTTTCTGATCGTGCTAAAGTTCCCTTATTAACTGACAGCTTTTATAGTGTCAGACTAAACTAATGGCTATTTTGCATGTTTGAGATCGCAAAAGTGAATTTTCAAAAAAGTACAAGTACCGAGGGAGCTGAGGTAAGAATGAATAACTGCGGCCGCGTTAGCGTTGGCCGCTCTGAGAGGAGGCCACGCCCACTTTTAGACCACGCCCACTAAGATACGAACACGCTCCCAGTGTCTTCCTGCGAGGGCGGGCTGCAGTTAGGGGGCCAGGTCAGGAGCTGGGGCGCGGAGGAGACGGGCTGGGGTGGCTGGAGGGTCTCTGGGAGTCCAGGCGGCGGGAAGCGGGGCCTGGAGGGTGGAGCTGAGGGTCTGGGACGGTACCTGCGAGGGCGGGCCGCAGTTGGGGAGCCAGGTCAGGAGCTGGGGCGCGGAGGAGACGGGCTGGGGTGGCTGGAGGGTCTCGGGGAGTCCAGGCGGCGGGAAGCGGGGCCTGGAGGGCGGAGCTGAGGGTCTGGGACGGTACCTGCGAGGGCGGGCCTCAGTTAGGGAGCCAGGTCAGGAGCTCCACCAGCTATTTTTAAATGCCGGCACTTGGGTGAGGTGCTGGAGAGAGAAAAGACTTTCCAGAATGTCTCTGAGCTCCGGGAACAGAAGGGGGATATCAGTGGCTGAGCTTCACTCGGTGACAAATGTCACTTCAGCCAGGCCCAGCGGGGAGGGCGCCTGCTTTTCCGACCCCGGCACCCTGAGCCCCTCCAGGAGTGATCCCCGAGCACAGAGCCCGGAGGATGGTCCTCCTCAGGTAGGGCCGAAAAAAACAAGCAAAATAATTCCCCACCGGGACCAAGGTCCTGCCCGCTGCCCTGTCCCTCTCGCCGCCTGTCCCTTCCTTCCTGCGGTTTGCCCAGTAGCTGGCCTCGGCGTGTGACTCAGAGCCGTGTTTGACCTTGCTGGGCCCACACGTGTGCCTGGCCATGAAACTTGAGGAGCCGGGATGCCCTCGTGAGTGGGTGCGGGGAGGTAGACCAAGGTCGCGGTCAGTTGAAACTCGGGCAGCTGGTTCTCATCCGTGACAGGTCCTGCCTGGTACAGGGGATGTTTGTCCCTATTTGCTTGTCCCTAAGGTTCCTTTTTATTTTTTTTCTGCCTATCTTTGCGATAGCACAGCGGGGAGGGCGCTTGCCTTGCACGTGGCCGACCCGGATTCGATTCCTCCGCCTTTCTCGGAGAGCCCGGCAAGCTCCCGAGAGGATCCCGCCCGCACGGCAGAGCCTGGCAAGCTCCCCGTGGCGTCTTCGAGATGCCAAACACAGTCACAACAAGTCTCACCATGGAGACGTGACTGGCGCCCGCTCGAGCCAATCGATGGAACTACGGGAGGACAGTGATAGTGGTTTTTTTTTTTTTCCCCCTCAGGGCTGACTCCTGGCTCTGCACTTCTGCACTCAGGAATTACTCCTGGCTGTGCTCGGGGACCCTCCCTCTGGGATGCCGGGGCTCGAACCCAGTTTGGCCGCATGCAGCCCTCCCCACTGTGCTCTGGATCGGGTGTGGACGTGTCTTTGCTCTAGTGTTTCTCTTGAGCTTAGTACTGCAGCACTGGCTGCTCCGTGGGGCTCTGTGTACCGTGACCCCCTCTCTTAAGACCCAAGGGAGCCGTTTGGGGGTCACAGGCAGCAGAACTCAGGGGCTGTTCCTTTCTCTGTGCGTGGGGACTGTTCTAGACTGGGGGTGAAACCAGAGCTTCTGCCTCCAAAGCTCCACTCAGCCTGGGGGATGTTTTGCTTCATGAGCACATTCACTGAGGGGCCAGAGAGATGGCACGGCGGGGAGGGCGCTGGCCTTGCAAACAGCTGACTCGGGTTCAATCCCCGCACGCCCCCCCGCCCTTAGGGTCCCCCGAGCACCTCCAGTGCTGGGAACCAGGAGTGATCCCTGAGTGCAGAGCCAGGAGGAAGCCGTCACCTCTGGGTGTGACCCCTGAACATGCGAACAAACACACAAATCACTGAAAGTGGCAGGCAGCTGGAGCCAGAGCCCTGAGCACCACAGGGTGTGGCCGAGAAAACAAAACAAACACAAAGGCTGCAAACGCTGCCATGGCAACCGTCTATAGCCTTACGGAGACGCTGCACTGGTGGTCTTGGGAAGGAAACGACTTAAGACTTTGAGTCTTATAGGCCAAGAACAGAGCATAGCACAGCGGGGAGGGCGTTTGCCTGGAAGGCGGCCGACCCAGGTTCGATCCCCGGCATCCCCTAGGGTCCCCCAAGCACCGCCAGGAGTGATCCCTGAGTGGAGAGCCTGGAGTCAGCCATGGGCATCGCCGGGTGGGACCCAAAAATCAAAACAAAAAATTTTTGCAGACAGGGGGTTTGATAGGAACTATGAGTCCAGGAGTCAGACGATACGAATTCAGACGATAGCACAGCGGGGAGGGCATTGGCCTTGCACACTTACAACCCGGGTTCGATCCCCGGCATCCCATAGGGTCCCCTGAGCACCGCCAGGAGTGATTCCTGAGTGCAGAGCCGGGAGTCAGCCCTGAGCACCGCCAGGAGTGATTCCTGAGTGCAGAGCCAGGAGTCAGCCCCTGCTGAGCATCACCGGGTGTGACCCTCAAATAAAAGAAACAAACCTCAAATTCGGGCCCCAGGGAAGCAGATGGCAAATCCCAGCCTACTCTCCCCGCTGGCCAAGTTACCAAAATGTCTTTTTTTTTTTTTCTTTTTCCCTTTCTGGTCCTCAGATGAGTATAGGATCAAGCCCGTGGAAGAGGTCAAGTACATGAAAAACGGGGCAGAAGAGGAGCAGAAGGTCGCTGCCAGGAACCAGGAAAACTTGGTAAGAGGAAGATGCCACAGCCGTCGGCAACGGGGCAGGCAGACGATCCTGGCAGGTTTGAGTGGCCGTTTCCCACACGTGGGGTTGGAGGTTCCCTGAAGGTGCCGGACACTGCACGTCCCCGTATCCCATCCGCTTGCGGACAAACCCTCCACCCTCAGTCGAGGTAGAGAGGATGCAGGTGGTTTTTCCATAACGCTCAAGGAACGGCACAAAGTCGGGGGAAGCACCCTCTCCTCTTTCCTTCTATAGTGTTGGGGTATTTCAGCCACACCCAGCGATGCTCAGGGCTGACTCCCGGCTCTGCACTCAGGCATCCTGGCTGTGCTCGGGGGACCCTGTGGGATGCCGGGGATCGAACCCGGGTCGGCTGCGTGGCAGGCCAATGCCCTCTCTGATGGACCATTTCTACAGCTCCCTATGCTGCTTTTTCTTTTTTTTTTTTTTTTTGGTTGTTGTTTGTATTTTCAGTGAGGGCCACATTTGGCGATGCTCAGGGCTGACTCCTGGCTCTGCACTCAGGAGCCAACTCCTGGTGGGGCTCGGGGAGGGCCTGTGGGATGGTAGGGATCGAACCCGAGTCAGCCGTGTGCAAGACGCACGCCCTCCCCGCTGGTACTGTCACTCCAGCCCTCTACACTTTAAAAACCATGACCCGGGCCAGGAGGCACCCAGAGTTTCATAGGCTCTTGGCAGGTGTTTCCTTCTAAAGGAATCTGATGTCCTTGGGAAATTGGTCATCGTCAGGACAGGGCTTGAGTCTCCCGGTGCAGGGGTGGGGTGCCTTAGGCCGAGAGAGATTTCTGTGGGTTTGTTTAGTTTATTGGGGGTTGGAGGGTTGGGAACATGCCAGTAATGCTCAAGGGTTGTTTGTGGAGTAGAGCTTGGGGGTCCATCCTGTGGTGATGGGGGTGGGACACACACACACACACACACACGCGCACACACGCACACACACGCACACACACACACAATGCTGGGAGGTTCTGCATGCAGAGAGGGCTCCCCAAGAACTATTAGGAATCTAAAATTTATACTCCTGGGGCCGGAGCGAGAGCACAGTGGGGAGGGCGCTTACCGGGCACGCGGCCGACCCGGGTTCGATCCCCGGCATCCCCTAGGGTCCCCCGAGCACCGCCAGGAGTGATTCCTGAGTGCAGAGCCAGGAGTCAGCCCTGAGCATCGCCGGGTGGGACCCAGAAACAAAACCGAAACTTAAAAGACTGAAAAATATCCCTCCCCCAGAGGTGCTGATTGTCTCCCTCCGTGACGCCTGGTTCCGTCTCTGCGTTGTTGTTTTCCTCACGTGTGTGACCCACCATCAGAGAGCGTGTGGCCCACGGGGTGGGGGGGGAGGGGATCAGGGCTGAAGTTGAGGCGAGAGAGACTCTTCAGGTGGGATGTCAGGATGGAGCAGAGGCCCAGCCCGGGTCTGGGTCTGGGTTGATTCCTTCGGGAGGTGAGAATAGTGTGAGTCGGGGGCAGGGGAAGGGTAGGTGCCCTGGAGGGTCAGTCAGAGGCCAAGTTCATGCTCATGAAGGGGGGAGGGGCGGAAACCCCAACCCTGCTGCCTCTGGCTTTGTTCTGCCCCCCCCCCAAGGTTCTTCAGCAGGGTTCTTGGCGGGTTTCGGCCCTCTAGCCCTCCCCCCCCTCTCTCCCTCTCTCTCCCCCTCTCCATCTCTCTCCTTTCTCTCCCCCTCTCTCCGTCTCTCCCTCTCTCTCCCTCTCTCTCTCCCTCCCCCTCTCTCCCCCTCCCTCCCTCTCCCTCCCTCTTCCCCTCTCCCTCTTCCCCTCTCCCTCCCTCTTTCTCTCTCCCTCTCTCTCCCTCCCTCTCCTTCTCTCTCCCTCTTCCCCTCTCCCCTTCTTCCCTCTCCCTCTCTCTCTCTCCCTCTCCCTCTCTCTCCTTCTCCCTCTCTCCCTCTCTCTCCCTCTCTCTCTCCCTTTCCCCCTCTCTCTCTCCCTCTCTCTCTCTTTCTCCCTCTTTCTCTCCCTCTCCCTCTCCTCCCTCCCCCTCCCAGCCCTCTCCACTCTGGTGTGGGGCTTCTCCTGTTCGAAGGTCAGCGCACAAAGGGCTGATAAAGGAGAGCACAGAAGGGAGAGGGCTGGGCCAGACACACGGTGACAAAGGGCAGAGACCTGGGGGTGCCACAGAGGGAAGCTCACGGTGCTGGAGGCCTCCTCTCCCTTGATTTGGGGGGGCCACACCCGGCGGTGCTCAGGGCTGACTCCCGGCTCTGCACTCAGGGATCACTCCTGGCGGTGCTCGGGGGACCCTGTGGGATGCCGGGGCTCGAACCCGGGTTGGCCTCACGCAAGGCAAACGCCCTCCCTGCTGTGCTATCGCTCCGGACCCCTGAGGTGCCTGTTTTGGCACCTGCTGAAGGGGACGGTGGAGGCGGGAGGTCAGTTCGGGGAGGGGGATGGGACAGTTCCGGTGCTGAGGGTGGCCGCGTGGCCCCGGGAGGTGGGTGTGTTTGTGGCGGGGAGGGTGGTTCCACGGACAGGAAGGTGCGGTGGATGGCGTGGACATGGGGGGCAGTTGTGAGGACGGGGGAGGACAATTGACGGTGGGAATGGCATCGAGAAGGGTGGTGTCGCGGCCACAGTGGTGGCAGCAAAGCTGTGAGGGTGAGCTTGAGGATGAGGATGGTGGTGGTTGTGATGGTGACGCCAATAATGGTGGTTGTGATGGCAACACCAGTGGTGGTGATTATGGCGATGCCAATGGTGGTGGTTGTGATGGCAACACCAGTGGTGGTGATTATGGCGATGCCAATGGTGGTGGTTGTGATGGCAACACCAGTGTTGGGGGTGGGGTGTGATCATGAGGAAGGTGAGAATGGGGGTGATGGTGATGGTTAAGACAGTGCTGGTGATGGTAGCCGTCTTGGCAGTGGTGAGGAGGTCGAGAATGGCCATGAGGGTGGTGGTAACTGCACTGTTGATGGAGGTGGTGGTAGAGATGGTCGTGTTGGTGATGCCAGTGGTGATGGTGATGGTGGTGGTGCTGGTCGTGAGGAGGGTGAGGACGGTGGGGATTGTGATGGCGATGCCAATGGTGGTCATGGTGATGGTGGTGATGGTGATGATGGTGATGGTGGTGGTGGTGGTGGTGATGTGGCAACGGTGATGGTGATGGTGATGATGGTCATGGTAATGGTGGTTGGTGATAATGGTGGTGATAGTGATGGTTGTGATGGTAATGGTAGTGGTGGTGATAGTGATGATGGTGATGATGATGGCTGTGGTGGTGATGGTGGTGATGATGGTCATGGTGATGGTGATGATGGTGATGGTGTTGATGGTGATGATAGTGGTGTTGGTGGGCTGGTGGTGGTGGCAGTCTCGGCAGTGGTGAGGAGGTCGAGAATGGCCGTGAAGGTGGAGGCAGCCACACTGTTGATGGAGACGGTGGTGTTGGCATTGCCAGTGTTGATGGTGACGGTGGTGGTGTTGGTGGTGTTGGTCGTGAGGAGGTCGAGGACGGTGGCTTGATCCTGATGAGGCCGAGGACAGTGGTGTGGAGGGTGCTGGTCCTGACAACACAGCTGAGAAGGACAGTGAGGACAGTTGTCACGGTCACACTCACGGTGCCGGTCGTGATCCTGGTGTGGAGGTTGGGAAAGGTGACGGTGGTGGTGGTCCTATGATGGTGGCGACGGTGAGGTTGGGACCAATGGCGGTGATGACCTTGAGATTGGCGGTGAGGGTCGTGGTGACGGTGGTGGTGAGATTGAGCCTGGTGCTGGTGCTGGCTCCTGTGTCCTGACGGGGTTGATCACCCCGGCCGTGGAGGAGGTAACGGCTGCTCTGGACAGAGTTAACCTGATTCCGTGTCTGTAACAAAATCAGCCTGGCAAATAATTTTCGACTTTCTTCTCCTCTCCTTCTCTGTCTCGGACGTCACCAAATTCATCCCAAGAGAGTTGAAAGTATTTTGAAGTTTTCCTTGTATTTCTCAACGGTCGCCTTAATTACGGTGATCGCTGGTGACTCACTGAATCCACCCCCCCGGCTTGCTTCCTGCCGAAGGGCCCCTGGCTCCTTCGTCACACAGACGTTTGCCTCGTCACCCTCCTCTCTGGATTCCCCTTCTACTCTAGCTCCAGGGTCCTCCCGGGAGCCGTTCGATTTAGTTCGTTGGTTTGGGGAGTACTCCCAGCGGTGCTCAGGGCTTACTCCCGGCTCTGCACTCAGGGCTCACTCTTGGCAGTCAGTCAGTGCTCAGGGCTCCCAGGGAATTAGAACCCGGGTCGGCTGTGCAGTCTCTCCAGCCCCACACCCCAATCTGTTGGAATGTTCTGTGGTTTTCACAGCTCTGGTTCTTACATTTCTACCTCCTGCCTCTCACCGTGAGACTCAGTTCCGACAGGGAAGCCACACGTTCTGATCTCCGTCTGTTTGAAAGTGGTCTGGCTTCCCACTTAGGGACACTTCTGTCTTTGGTTTGTTTGTTTTTTTGCTTTTTGGGTCACACCCGGCAATGCACAGGGGTCACTCCTGGCTCTGCACTCAGGAACTACCCCTGGCGGTGCTCAGGGGACCATATAGGATGCTGGGAATTGAACCCGGGTCGGCCGCGTGCAAGGCAAACGCCCTACCCACTATTACTCCAGCCCCATGGGAGGCTTCTGTCTTACCTCCTAAGTTGGTCCGAGTGGGTGCATGTTGAATTGGGTGGCTGAGATTCGGAAAGTTGATTGCGTCGATTGATTGGATTTGGTTCCTGGCTCTCTCTCCTCCCTCTACCTTTTCTCTCCTCGTCTTTGCTGATGCCCGATTCCGCCCAAACCTCGCTGGGCCGTGTGGGCACCTACTGCCTGGGCTGAGTTTCTGCAGCCCTGACTTTAATTAATTTGTTGCCTGCTGCGAATTCCCTTCTTCTTGCCTGCAGCATGCACACTCTGTCCGTTCTTACTTTTTTAGGGGATGTCCTTTTTTGGTTTGGGAGCTTTTTGTTTGGTTTGGTGGGGCGGGGGAGGTGGGCCCCAACTGGCGATGCTCAGGGCTGACTCCTGGCTCAGCACTCAGGAATCACTGGAGAAGTTTCTAGAACCGTCCTTCTCCGTGTCACTGTGTTTGCACTCGTGCATTCTGGGTGCAGGTACATGTTGTGTGTTTTGTCTTTGGGGGTCAGACCCGACGATGCTCAGGAATCACTCCTGGCGGTGCTGGGGGACCCTAGGGGATGCCGGGGATCGAACCCGGGTCTGCCGCGTGCCAGGCCAACGCCCTCCCCGCTGTGCTGTCGCTCCAGCCCAGGGTCTGGACCCCGGAACGAGGTCACATATGAAGGTCTCTCTGGGTCGCCATTGAGGCCGGAGAAAAAAGCCCGAGTCTCACACAGGACCCCGTGACTCGTGACTCCCGCCTCGGGCCCCTGGCTGTGGCCCAGCAAAACTCTCCATGGTGCTACTTTTAAGTACCTGTTTCCGAGCTCCCATCTGCACGTAATTTATAGGTGCGGGGCCATGCCCAGGGGTTTAAAAAGATGTGGCTGGCATTAAAGTATATCCCTGTGCCCGGCTCTTTCCAATTTGGGGGCTTAGGGAAATTGCAATCTCGTTTTGGAAAGCGTCTATTTGGGCTGAGCCGTTGCTCTTTGTAGTTCTGGTACCTGCAATTTTGGAAGAGGAACCGAGTCTTTCTGGCCTCTGGCTTCGTGTGGATATAAATACCAGTGTCCCGGTTTCCCTTCAAAAAAAATTTTTTTTTTTGGTGTGTGTGGGGGGGTGTCTACACCCAGCACTGCTCAGGGCTTAACTCCTGGTCCCCCCAAGCACTGCCAGCAGGGATCCCTGAGCACAGAGCCAGGAGTCAGCCCTGAGCACTTGAGACGGAGCCCCCAAACGGGACAGACCAAAACAGGCTTTGAGTCACTGCTCTAAACGCCAGCGTCTCTGATGGCTGCTGCAGAGGTGGGGCGTGCTGGAACGGGCGTGTGGCCGGGCCTGGCTTCCCGGCAGCCCCTGGAGTCTGGCACGGCCCTCGAGGCTGCCAGCATGTCGTACCGTCACCGTCCCAACTTGTCGTGTGCCCGCTGGGCACCGCTGCGGTCTTGGGTGGGCGGGTCCCCCCGCCAGTATGGCCCGGGGGTCAGCGCCTCTGTTTCTTTTTTCACTTGGGGAGCAGTGTAGTGGCTTTGCGTGTCTTAGTAGGGGGATGGACTCACAGATCTGACTTTCCCGCAAAAGGCAAAAGCGTTTATGATTCTTCTTTGGGGGGCTGGTGAGGGGGCGGTGGGCGTGGGCTCCTAAGCGATGCCTGGTGGATTCTCAACCCTCAGGGCCGGTGGTTTAAGCGTAAGCGTCCACAGATGTGGTAGTGCTTGGCCCTTGCAGCGCCAGAAGATACCCTGCAGTGCTCAGGGCTGACTCCAGGCTCTGCACTCAGGAATCTGGGGTCTTCGAAGCAGTGACTCGGGGAGCTGGGGTCCACCCAGGTCTGGGAAAAACCCCATCACTGTTTCCAGCAGTGCTCCTGGAGGAGGGCTATTGGGCTCCCTGTCCCAGAGTTTTGCATTTCTCAGATGGATGGTAGCCAGAATGTTCTAGAAGGTCTAAGAACATTCTAGAATGTTCTAGAAGTGGTGCTCAGAGACATGTGCCTAGTGAGTTGGACAGAGGCACACACGGGGTGCGCTTAGGGATGATGAAAGGGAACATTTGTATCATCTCAAGCCCCTTGGTCTTGGTTTGGGGCCCCAGAGTGTTAGGAATGCTTTCTAGAACCTTCTGATGTTTTATGCTCACTGTACGGTGACAAGAGGCAGATTTGTTTCTCTGAAAAAAAAATTTTTTTAAACGACTTCTGGCAGTTGGAGCAGATGTGTTTAATAATTCAGCGAAAGATCAAGAATAATTTTTGTTTTTTAATAACTAGACGTGTATTTGTCTTCGTCTGTGGAACTCAGTTGCTGATGATTTCAGATGCTGTGTGTGTACGTGTGAAGTGTTCCTTGTACTGCTCTAAAATGTCACTCCGACACTAACGCTTCTCTGTGTCGCTTTGTAGAGCATACGGGTTCTCTGGTTTTATCTTCCGCTCACATCAGTCTTTTACCCGTAAAGGTACTTTTTTTTTCTCCCCAGAATCATCCGCTCTGACCATGAACTAACTCACACCAGATACAAATCAGTTGATTTTCCTGTTCTGTCCGATGTTCTTGCGGCGTTTCCTTTGAGCCCGTTGGGAAATCCAGGCCCACATTGATTCCCGCCACTCCCTGGCTCTGGTCTGGAAACCTCTAGGTCAGCGACATTCGGGGGCATTAACTTTCCGAGTCATCACTTCTTATTCCAGGTTCAGAACATCTTGCTCAAGGCCCTGCGGCGTATTAAAATCCCAGGATGGGTAACGAGCTACAGCACAGCAGGGGGGGCGTTTGCTTGGCACGTGGCCAACCCGGGTTCGATGCCCAGCATCCCATAGGGTTCCCTTGAGCACCGCCGGGAGTGATTCCTGAGTGCAGAGCCAGGAGTCAGCCCTGAGCTCGCCGGGTGTGACCCAAAAAGAAATAAACAAAATAAAATAAAGGGTTGCGGGTGGGAGGAGTGGGGAGTTGGGTCTACACCCATCTGTGCTCAGGGCTCACTCCATTTTATTTTTTATTTTTTAAATTTTTTAATTTTATTTATTTATTTTTTTTGGCTTTTTGGTCATACCCGGCGATGCTCAGGGCTGACTCCTGACTGTGCTCAGGAATCACTCCTGGCGGTGCTCGGGGGACCCTAGGGGATGCTGGCGGTCAAAGGCAGGCTGGCCATGTGCAAGGCAAACGCCCCTCCCCGCTGTGCTATCCCTCTGACCCCTTAGTACTTACTTTAAATTAGAAACATCGGGGCTGGATCGAGAGCACAGTGGGGAGGGCATTTGTTTGCCTGGCATGTGGCTGACCCGGGTTCGAGCACCGCCAGGGGTGATTCCTGAGCACAGAGCCAGGAGTCAGCCCTGAGCATCGCCAGGTGGAACCCAAAAGAAAAAAAATAGATAAATAAAATATAAAAGAAACGCTCGTCAGGGCTGGAGAGAGGGTGCTGGGTCAGCTCACGGGCTCTGCTGAGCACAAAGGCAGGAGTAGCCCCAGAGCCAACGTGGGGTGTGGCCCTAAAAACCAAAACGCCCCGGACCAGCCTGAAGCCCTTTCACGGAGGAGCTCAGCCGCCTCAGCGGTGCTACAGGACAGTCAGGAGGTTCCGCCCCCATGGAAAGTTCTAGAAGGTTCTTGGGGCTTCTGCAGGTGGGCGCCGCCCGCAGCCTGCAGCTCTGTGGATGCAACCCGGGCTCCCTGCTCCCCCTCTGACAGACAGTTTGGCAGCGCCACGCACATTCTTCCCGGTGGAGGCTCTGCTAGCACTTGTCCTGGGAGCACTGTGTGAGTCAGCCCTGGCAGGACGGGATGTGCAAAGCCAGGGGCTTACGTGGACAAATCTGCAGGATCTCGGGCCCGTTTGGGGGGCGGGGCGGGGCGGGGTGGCCGCTCCTGGGTGGGGAATTCGAGTCCAGACACCTCCTGGGGGTGTTTGTCCCCAAACCCCGCTGAGTTTGCCTCGACTTCCTGGCTGTCCCCAGAGCTCAAGAACCAAGTCCGTGTCCTCACGGCCCTGGACTCGGGTGGACCCGCTCGGAGGGGTGGGGAGGGGGTCTGGAGACCCCCCGGCACTGGGCGGCTCAGGGCAGAGCAGACCGACGGGGCTGCCTCAGCCGCTTCTTCCTTCTTACAACGCAGCAAACAGGCGCGTCCACTTCAAGCACGTCAGAACACACAGTGCAGCCTGGGAGTGGAGCGGGTGTCAGGGCTTCCTGTAGCCCGCGGCCTGCCCGGGCGTCACTCGGGGTCCCCCAGCGCTGCTGGGAACGAGCTCTGAGCTCTGGACGCCGCTGGGTGTGACCCCATCAGGAAAAGAGAAAGCAAGACCGGAGTGAACCTTTTCTTTTTATTTTTGGCTTTTTGGGTCACACCCGGTGATGCACAGGAATCCTGGCAGTGCTCGGGGGACCCTAGGGGATGCCGGGGATCGAACCCGGGCCCCCCACGTGTCAGACCAACGCCCTCCCCGCTGTGCTGGCTCTCTCTGATTCCAGCAAATCACTGTCACTGTCACTGTTGTCCTGTTGCTCATCGATTTGCTCGAGCGGGCGCCAGTCACGTCTCCATGGTGAGACTTGCTGTGACTGTGTTTGGCATCTCGAATACACCACGGGGAGCTTGCCAGGCTCTGCCCTGTGGGCGGGATCCTCTCGGTAGCTGGCCGGGCTCTCTGAGAGGGACGGAGGAATCGAACCCGGGTTGGCTGAGTGAAAGGCGAAAGCCCAACCGCTGTGCTATCGCACCAGCCCAAATAAATATTTTACTTTCTGCGTTTTGGGTCCCACCTGGCGATGCTCAGGGCTGACTCCCGGCTCTGCACTCAGGAATCACTCCTGGCGGTGCTCGGGGGACCCTATGGGATGTCGGGGATCGAACCTGGGTTGGCCGCGTGCCAGGCCAACGCCCTCCCCGCTGTGCTGTCACTCCAGGCCCGGATACGCTTTTCTTCATGTGGTTTTGTAGAACTCTCCCTCTCCTCCTGTGGGTGCTGTGCCCCCTTAACTGCCCTCTCTGGACTCCCCAAACTTCCTGCCTTGGTTCCTTCTCCCCGGCAGCCCGTGGCCCCGAGCCGTGGGGCTCCCCCCGAGAGCTGGACCTGAATCGAGGTTTCCACACCCCGGGCAGGCCCCGAGCGGCCCGGCCCGATCGGGAATCTCATGAGTCAGCACACTCGCGTCTCCGTGCACGTCCTCTCATTCCCCTCAAGCTGCCCGACATGCATGCCAACTTCTAGAAGCTTCTAGAAGCCCTTGGATCTTCTAGAAAGTTCTAGAAGTCCTCGGAGCTTCTAGAAGTTTCTAGACATTTCTAGTGCTTCTTCCTGGCCCCTGGGTCAAAGGTTCCCACCCACCTTCCCTTTTTTTTCAGGGGGGGGAGGTTGCACACCTGGCAGTGCTCGGGGCTGACTCCTGGCTCTGTGCTCAGAAATGACTCCTGACGGGGCTTGGGGGAACCATTTGGGATTGCCGGGGATCGAACCCGGTCAGCCGTGTGCAAGGCCAGCGCCCGACTTCACTGTCGTTCCAGACCCTGTGTTTCGGGTCCCACCTGGCGGTGTTCAGGGCTGACTCCTGGCTCTGCACTCAGGAATCACTCCTGGCGGTGCCCGGGGGACCCTATGGGATGCCGGGGATCGAACCCGGGTCGGCCGCGTGCCAGGCCAACGCCCTCCCCGCTGTGCTGTGGCTCCAGCCATCTACATCTTCTACTTCAGACCCAATTCACGTGCCAAAAATTCACTCCGATCCGCCTCCACCTGGCACTTCCGGATCATGTGATTTATTCGGGAGCCCCTTTGGCTTCCCTGCGGGGCCGGGTTGGGATCTGAGCCCTCCTTCCTGACGGCTAGCCTTTCCATTCCACGCCTGCGACCGACCGGCCCCTCCCTCAGGGCCAGCACCTGCATTTCATTAGCTCTTAATTGGGTCCTGAGCCCGGGAGGGTGGCAGCTGGGACGGCTGATGGATGTTTCTGCCAGCGTGGACGCAGAGCTGGACGCGTGAAGAAGCCGCTTTGCAGGTTCCGTCTGCGCTTCAGGCCCCAGTGGGCAGGGGCGGGCCGGCTGACATTGGACACATTTTTTTTTTTCTTTTTTCTTTCTGGGTCCCACCCGGCGATGCTCAGGGCTGACTCCTGACTCAGGAATCACTCCTGGCGGTGCTCAGGGGACCCTATGGGATGCTGGGAATCGAACCCAAGTCGGCCACATGCCAGGTCAACGCCCTCCCCGCTGTGCTATCAATAGCTCCGGCCCGAACAGACGTTTATTAGACGTGCCGGTGCCCCCAGCTCGCTGGTCCAGCTGCAGGGTCCGGTCTTAAGACCCCCCAGTGCCCGAATCCTCCCACAAGGAAACCCAGGTCCTTCCTCTAGCCCTTGCCCTTTCGCCTGCACCTTCTGGAGTTGGGACACTCCCAGCCAGGAGGGAATTTCCTTGGGCCAGAGGGTCCCCGGCTTCCGCCTCCCCCCCTCCCGCTCTCTGCCTCACTGCCTGGGTTCCGGCTGGCTGGGGGGAGGCCTGAAACCATCTTTGTTCTCTGTTGGAGGCAGTGCAGAGCTGGGGAAGGTTCCGGAAGGGGCTGGGGGAATGTGGAAGTAGCTGGGCAGGGGACCTGTGTGTTCCGGAAGAGTCTGTGGAAACACAAGAGACTCTTTCCTGCCCTGGTGTCAGGTGCCAGCCCGGGGCCCCGGGGAGGAGGGTCCTGACCGCTGACCCTCTCTCCGCCCCCCCGCCCCGCGCTCATGGTCTGCCCAGCACTGTGAACTCATGGCGGCGTCTCCGTCTGCCCAGGGCTCCGAGGTGGCCAGAGGAACACCAGGGTCCAGCTTCTCTGGAGCTTGAGCCATAGCACAGCAGAGAGGGCGTTGGCCTGGCATGCGGCCGACCTGGGTTCGATTCCCAGCATCCCATAGGGTCCCCTGAGCACTGCTAGGAGTGATTCCTGAGTGCAGAGCCAGGAGTAACCCCTGAGCATCGCCGGGTGGGACCCAAAAGGAAAAAGAAATAAAAAAAGAGAAGAAAAAGAAAATTTAAGGGGTCAGAGCAAGAGCACAGTAGGGAGGGCGTTTGCCTGGCACGTGGTCACCCCAGGTTCGAGCCCCAGCACCAGCTAACGAGCCCCTTGAAACCAGCACCTCCGGGAGTGATCCCTGAGTGCAGAGCCGGAAGCCCCGAGCATCACTGGGGTGGCCCCCGAACTAAAAACAGACACACAAAAACTTGACCAAGGGGCTGGAGCGATTGCACAGCGGGGAGGGCGTTTGCCTTGCATGCGGCCGACCCAGGTTCGATTCCCAGCATCCCATAGGGTCCCCTGAGCACCGCCAGGGCTGATTCCTGAGTGCAGAGCCAGGAGTGGCCCCTGTGCATCGCCAGGTGTGACCCACCCAAAAAGCAAAAAAAAAAAAAAAAAAAACTTGACCTAAGCGAAGGAGGCCTTTCCAGGTTTGCCAAGAGAACCAGGGTGTGGGGGGAGGGGGAGAGAGAGAGAGAGAGAGAGCTAGAGCGGCCCCTGAGCACTGTTCTGGGAGTAGCACCTGAGCACTGCTGGGTGAGTCCCTCAAATAATTCCCAAAGACAAGCCAGGGCCAGCTTTGTGCCTCAGCCTCAGAATCCCGCATCCTTCGAGTCTCTTGCTGGTCCCGGTCACCCCCCAACTCGTTTTCACACCCGTCCCAAGATTTTGCTCGTCAGCCCTCGCTGCAGCTTGCAGGTTCTTCCTTGGGGCCGAGGGCCCTCTGTGACAGCAGGCCGTGGCGTGTCCCTCGACGTTGGGGCCGGGGGCGGGGGACCCTCGCCACGACCCCCGTGACCCCCCCCCTGTGTTGCAGGAGAAAAGTGCCAGTTCAAACGTCAGACTGAAAACCAGCAAGGAGATTCCGGGCTTGGTGCACCAGCCTCGAGCCAAGTAAGCCCCTCCTGCCCCCTGCCCCGGGGTTAGCCGTCGCGCTCGGGCGCGGCACGGGTCAGGGAGCCCACGACAGCACCCCCAAATCCATCCATGCTGCTCTGCCCCCTGTGTTCCTTTCTCTCGTACCCGCGCACGCTGAGGAGGGTGGCACCCCCCGACATTCCATGCCCGTGGTGGGTTTTGCAGCCAGGAGGGGGCAGCGGCGGGTGCCCCTGACCTCGGGGGAGGCGGCATCCCCCCCCCCCCACCCCTCTCCGAGGCGCTGAGCCCCGTCTTGTCTTGCAGCATGCACATCTCGGAGAGCCAACAGGAGTTTTTCCGGATGCTGGATGAGAAGATCGAGAAGGTGAGGCCGGATGCCCGCAGCTGGGCGGGACTCGGGATTTGACTGTGGTGGGCAGGGGCAGAGGGCCACGAAATCCCGTCTCCCCGCTGAGACAACGTGGCTGGGGGGGCGTGTGGGGTGGTGGCTAGAGCGAGAGCACAGCGGAGAGGGCGCTGGCCTGGCGCACGGCCGGCCTGGGTTCGATCCCCGGCATCCCATAGGGTCCCCCGAGCACCGCCAGGAGTGATTCCTGAGTGCAGAGCCGGGAGTCAGCCCTGAGCACCACCAGGTGGGACCCAAAAGGCCAAAATAATAACAACAACAACAACAACAATAATAATAATAATAATAATAATTACAACAACAATAATACTCATGGAACTGGACAGATAGCACAGCAGGGAGGGCGTTTGCCTGGCACGCAGCCGACCCAGGTTCGATCCCCAGCATCCCATAGGGTCCCCCGAGCACCGCCAGGAGTGATTCCTGAGTGCAGAGCCGGGAGTCAGCCCTGAGCATCGCCGGGTGGGACCCCCCCAGAAAACACCAAAAAAATAAATAAGAAGAGAAAGCAGAGCGGGCCCAGGAGGCCTCCTGCGGGCGTGCGGGGGGCCGGAGCCCCTGAATGACCGTCCAGTTCCCAGGCAGCCCTTCCTTGTCCGCCTTGGGCCGGGGGCGGGGCTGCCAGGCTGCGGGGCACCGACACAAGGGCCCTGTTGTCGCCAGGGTGCCGCCCCCCATTGCTCCCGGCGGGGGGCAGTTGCTTCCGCAGAGAGCCGGGCTGGGGGTCCCCACTTCCTGCTCCCGCCCTGTAGATGAGGCGTGAGGCTGAGGCAGCCTCCTGGCGCCAGTCCCAGACTCTCGGGGCTTGGTGAGATGGCACACGTGAAGCCGACGGGGGCCGAGAGGGAAAGACTGAGGCCACCCCCCGTCCTGCGCCTGGCGGGTCTTTCCCTGCAGAGCCGAGAGCGGGGAGGGACACGTCCATCTGGGGTGAGCGCTGGGCTCGCTGGGAGCTAAAGGGCTGGCTTTGCCACCCGCTCACGTCCATCCGTGTTTTGCGCGCCCTGCCAGTCTTCCGAGCCCGGAGACCCCCTCCCAGCCCCACCCTGGCCAGGACGAACTGCGTTTCCATCTGCCACCCTGGCCAGGATGAACCGCGTTTCCGTCTGCCACATTTCACCACATCACTGCCACACCCAAGGTTTTTTTTGGTTTTTTTTTTGGGGGTCCTACCCGGCGATGCTCAGGGCTGACTCCCGGCTCTGCACTCAGGAATCACTCCTGGTGGTGCTCGGGGGACCCTATGGGATGCCGGGGATCGAACCCAGGTCGGCTGCGTGCCAGGCAAACGCTCTCCCCGCTGTGCTCTCGCTCCAGCCCCCGCACCCATGTTTTTGACAACCAAGATCGTTTTTTTTCAATTGTTTAAATTATTTTTTTGGAGGGGGGCAGTGGTTTGGGTCCCACCCGGCGATGCTCAGGGCTGACTCCCGGCTCTGCACTCAGGAAATCACTCCTGGCGGTGCTCGGGGGACCCTAGGGGATGCCGGAGATCAAACCCGGGTCAGCTGCCACGTGCCAGGCCAGCGCCCTCCCCGCTGTGCTCTCGCTCCAGCCTCTGGCTTGCTGACCTTTAACCCAGCCTCGTTATCGACTGGAGCATGGAGCATAGACTTTGCAGAGTTTTGCCTTAGAGCCTCTCTGGTTCCCCGCTGGGCCTCTCACTCCCCCTCCCCCTCCTCCCCGCCCCCCTGCAGGGTCGCGATTACTGTTCGGAAGAAGAGGACATGACATAGCGCCCACGCGACCCCTGGCCCCCCGGAGCGACTACTATGTAAATAGGCCACACCCCCCGTGGAACCGTTTCCTGCCAAGGATTAGTGTCCGATCCGACGACCCCTCCACGCCGAAGACGATGGTTCTGTCGCCCGCGCCCCCCCCCCCCCATCACCGTGCTCCTTCCACACGGGGCAGTGAGTGCTCCCGCCACATGGACCGTTCTGGAACTTTTCTTGGGTCTCTTCCTGCCCACCCCCCCACCCCCGCGTCCGGGTTCTGGGGTCACCCCGGGAAAGAGACTTGTGCATTTTGTTGCGGTTCTGCAGCCTGTTTGGGAGTGAGGCCGGGCCAAGCTCTGGATTCGAATCCTCGACTTCCCGAGACAGCCGTTCCCCCACCCCTGGGCTCCCGACGCCCCCCCCGGCCCCCCCCTTGGGGCAGCCGGCTCTTGCTTCCTTTGGGGCGTGATGCTAAGTTTTGGGGGTGGGGATGGCCAGGGCCTGGGCCTGTCTGCTCTCCGGGCTGACGTGGACGGCCGTGGGAGTCGGGGGATCTGTGCCCCGGTCGCCGGCTGTGCCCGGAGGAAGTGTGATTGCAATCACTCCCCGACTTTTTTTCTAAGAAAATAAACATTTTACTGTTTTTATGTATCTTGGTCTTCTCCCGTTCATCCCGCCTCTGCTGGACGCTGGTCCCGGGGGCCTGGGGGGTGGAGGGGGCCGGACGCTGGCACACGGCGACTTTGGGGAGACCCCTCCCCTCACGGCTCCCTGCAAATTAATTCTGTTTCTTCATTCTCGCCTTCTTCTCCCAGACATTCCGGGCCCTCGGGCTGGCCTTTCCTCCCCTGGCCTCCCCCACCTCACCCCCCATTTGGAGGCCGGGGGAGGGTCACACTTGGGGGGGTCCCTCCCTACCAGCCTCTTAGGAGAAAGTGCCAGGAATGCAAGATGTAGAAAGGAAAAAATGCAGGAAAAAAATCGAGGTTTTTTTTTAAATTTTTTTTTGGGGGGGTGCCCCATGCAGTGCCCAAGGCAAGGGGCCAGCTGAGGTTTGGGGTTTGGTTTTGGTTTTTTGGCTTTTTGGGGTCACACCCGGCGGTGCTCAGGGCTGACTCCCGGCTCTGCACTCAGGAATCACTCCTGGCGGTGCTCCGGGGACCCTAGGGGATGCCGGGGATCGAACCCGGGTCGGCCGTGTGCCAGGCCAACGCCCTCCCCGCTGTGCTGTCGCTCCGGCCCATGTCCACATTCTCACGGGGTTGCCAGAACCTTCCGGGACTTTCCCTTTGTGACTCTGTGGTCACCGGGGGGGGGGCCTGCTCACTGGGCTGCCCGCCCCTCTGGGGACGGGGACAGTGGGGAGAGGCCGCCGCCCCTCAGACCTGCGGGGGTGTGTGTGCCCCCTCCCCCGAGTGCTCTGCCAGCCCTCTCGAGGACAGCCTGGCCTGGGGGCCTTGGGAGGGGGCCAGGCCGGTGCCAGCACTGGACACGCCCCCACTCCGGCCCGTCAGCCACGAGTCTGGGGACCTGGCATGTTCCAGAAGGTTCTGGGAGGGCCTGGGTGGTCCTTGAAGTGGGAGAGCTTGAGCTGGGGGCAGATGGACAGACGGATGGGTGGGCAGATGGATGAAGGGACAGGCAGATGGACAGTGGACGGACAGGTGGACAGATGATGGACGGACGGACGGACAGTGGGCAGGCAGGTGGGTGGGTTGGTGGATGGACGGGCAGACAAGACAGAGGGACAGGCAGACGGACAGTGGACAGACAGATGGGTGGACGGCAGGCTGGGCAGGCAGACGGGTCCGACGGCCGCCCCCCCCCCCCCCCCATCCACTAGTTCAAGTCCAGGCGCCTCCTGGCAGAGCTGGACGCTGAGTTCCCTGTGTCTCCCCTCCCCCCTGCGTCTCCCCCACCCCCCCCCCCCCCCCCCGCCTCTCCCTTCTACCTCCCCGCGGCTCCCCTCCCCCCCGCCTCTCCCTTCTACCCCCCCCCGCGGCTCCCCTCCCCCCGCCTCTCCCTTCTACCCCCCCCCCGCGGCTCCCCTCCCCCCCGCCTCTCCCTTCTCCCCCCCCGCGGCTCCCCTCCCCCCCCCGCCTCTCCCTTCTCCCCCCCCCCCCCCCCGCTCCCTTCTACCCCCCCCCGCGGCTCCCCTCCCCCCCGCCTTTCCCTTCTCCCCCCCCGCGGCTCCCCTCCCCCCCCCCCCCCCCCCGCGGCTCCCGTCCCCCAGTGCTGCCGCTGGTGCGGGCAGCGGAGAAAGTGCTGGAAGTCTGCGCCTGCCCCAGCCCCGCCCCAGGCCCGGGCCCAGGTGCCCCTTCTCGCCTCCTCCCGGGTTATTTTTAGCGCGTTGAGCAAGACTCCAGGTGGGCGGCGGCAGGAGGCGGCTCTGGCTCTGCCCGCACTGCCGGGCCGGAGGGACCCGCCCGCGCGGAGCCACTGGGCCGCCCGGCTCCTGCGCGCGGGGACAGCCCGGACCGGGCGCTGCCGTCCTCAGGGGAGATGTGAGGTTCCCGCGAGACGGTGCAGCGGGGAGGGCGCGGGCCTGGCATGCCGCCCACCCGGGTTCCATCCCCGGCACCCCACAGGGCCCCCGAGCACCCCTGGGTCCGACCCCTAAAGGTGAAACACACAGCATGTACCTGCACCCAGAATCCACGCGTGCAAGCGCAGTGACATGGGGAAGGACGGTTCTAGAAAGTTCTCCAGTGCCTCTCCCGCACGGGTGCCCCCCTCCCCCACTCCGCACTACCTCATGCCCAGGTGGACTTTGCCAATAAACAGCAGGAGGGGTGACTTGTGAGGGTCTCTCCCTGATAGCAGCCTCCAAGGCCTCCAAGCACTTGATGAGGCTGTGCTGCCCCAGGAAGTGCTCCCCATACAGTGCTCACAGGAAGTGCTCCCCAGATAGTGCTCCTCAGGAAATGCCCCGCATACGGTGCTCCCCAGGAAGTGCTCCATCAACAATGCTCCACGGCTAGTGCTCCTCCGGAAATGACCTCATTTTTCCCAGAAAGTGCTCCCCAGAGAGCTTCCAGGAAGTGATTCCCAGATAGTGCTCCACAGTGCTCCTCAGGCAGTGCCCCCCAGTGTTCCCCAGATAGTGCTGCCTCAGGAAATGCCCTGCATATGGTGCTCCCCAGGAAGTGCTCCATCGACGGTGCTCCACAGCTAGTGCTCCCCAGGAAGTGACCTCAAGTTTTCCCCCCAGGAAGTACTCCCTGGGCAGGGCTCCATGGGGGAGTGCTCCATGGCAGTGCTCCACCACCGTCCACTGGGACCTCCCAGGTCTTTTCTGCTTGCAGGGTGGGGCCTCCAGGAGAACCACCAGAATTTTGGTGTCCGTCTGTCCTTTCTCTCCTTCCTCTCCCCTCCCCTCCCCCGCCCCCCTTCCTGCTCTATTTCGTTTTTGCTGCTGGGAACAGGGGGTCCTGACCCCCCCACCCCCACCCAACCCCGCGGGCTGGAGGGGACAGAGGTGGGTCGGGCAGGGGGAGGCAGCCTCAGGGGCCAGGCCGCCCGCTCTGCCCCCCGGGTCTCCCCGCAGACCCTGCCCTCCCGGCTGCTCGGGGAGGGGCTGAATGGCCTATTCAGAGTCCGGAACAATCCACAGTGCCGGGGCTGTGGCTCGGCTGAACTGCGGCTTTGTGCAGCCCCGTGTGACCATCCCGCCGTGCACTGCTGAAGTCTGGGGCCCCCCAGAGTGTGTCTGTGTGTGTGTGGGGGGGAGTTTCCGCCCTTCACACCCTTTTCCCTTCCTACTTTCAACCCTTCCCAGAGCACTGCACAGAGGTCTGGGTTAGGTCTGGGTCATTCTGGAATATTCTTTACTTGGTGGGGCAGGGGCGAGGGGCACACAGGGCTGACTCCCGGCTCTGCACTCAGGGATCACTCCTGGCAGTGCTCGGGGGACCCTATGGGATGCCGGAGATCGAACCCGGGTTGGCCGTGTGCCAAGCCAACGTCCTCCCCGCTGTGCTGTCGCTCCAGCCCCACGTTCTAGAATCAGGAACTGGGTGAATAGTCCAGCGGGGAGGGTTTGATCTCCGGCATCCCCTAGGGTCCGCCAAGCACTGCCAGGAGTGATTCCTGAGTGCAGAGCCAGGAGTCAGCCCTGAGCATCGCTGGTGGGACCCTGTACAAAAATAAAAAGAAAAGGCGCGGGCGAGGGAAGGGACGCCTCACCGCACCGAGCCAGGCACAGGGCCTAGGGCAGCAGCTGTCTCTCCCGCCGCCACCCGAGCTCGGTAGCCTCCGGCCGCTTCCCCCACCCCGGGGAGGTTGATGGCGAAGATGTGGCAGGCGAAGGAAGGAACGGAGCCATGATGGTTGGTCTCACTTGCAGTTTATTCCAGTCTTCCCTCTATACACTCTCCATCCTCTCTATCCTTTCCGCGCCTATACACTTTCCGCCCCCTCACCTTCTCTCCCAACCCCTTTTATTGATCATGGCCCTTCCAAAGGGCGCAATACATTGACGTCACCAAAAGCACCAAAAGAACTTACAGGAAGAACATTGAGGCAACATAATTCTCTTGTATCTGCAGGCCGGCTAATCTAGGCCCCCCCTGGAAAGAAGATACAAAAACAAAACGGAAGCCTTCTTTGGGCTGAAAGCACTCGGATTTACATCCCAAAGACCAGGCTGGGCTGCAGCCTGGAATCTACAATGTCAAATCAAACCTGGCTAGCACCTTAGATCTGCGGGGTCAAAGATCAGCTAGGTTTCTGTGACAAAAGGTTTCTGTGACAAAACTCCAGAAGGCAGCTGGAAAAGGGGAAATATTCCAACAGGACCCCAAACACACACAAGTAAAGAGTTGGTGTGAGGAGGTGTCTGGGTCCCGGGCCGGGCAGAACACAGCCAGTGAGAGGCACACGGGACCTCAGTGCTCATTTTTCTGAAACCTGCTGTGGCGGGGTGGGGTGGGGTCGGGGGAAATGGCATAACGGGCTCACAGGCACTGTGTCATTGAGGCCACAATAGTCATCATTTCCCGGCACCTCCTGGCCCTCCGCCCAATGCTCACTTTCAGGACTGGTGTGAGCTTTCGCTGACTCCCCTCCCGGGCAAAACTGGCTTTTTGTATTCGTGATGACAGAAGGGGATGGATGGGTGGGTGACATATGGATGATGATGGGTGGGGGGGTAAGGGGGGTGGGTGGATGGATGGATGGATGGATGGGTGGATGGTGGATGGATGGATAGGTGGATGGATGGGTGGATGAATGTTTGGGTGGATGGGTGGATGGATGGGTGGGTGGATGGTGGATGGATGGAAAGGTGGATGGATGGGTGGATGGATGGATGGGTGGGTGGATGGATGGATGGGTGGGTGGATGGGTGGGTGGATGGATGGATGGATGGATGGATGGGTGGATGGTGATGGATGGATGGTGGATGGATGGGTGGATGGTGATGGATGGATGGTGGATGGATGGATGGATGGGTTGGGTGGATGGTGGATGAATAGGTGGGTGGGTGGATGGATGGATGGGTGGGTAGGTGGATGGATGGGTGGGTGGATGGTGGATGGATGGGTGGGTGGGTGGGTGGATGGATGGGTGGGTGGGTGGGTGGATGGATGGATGGGTGGGTGGGTGGGTGGGTGCGTGGATGGATGAAGGGTGGAATAGGGCCAGATGAATAGACAGGGTGGATAGTCAGGAGGATGGATGGATGGGTCACTGGGTGGATGGGTAGGAGGATAGATGTTGGAAGATGGACAGATGACCCCAAACTTACTCTCCCTGGGGTCAAGTGAAAATCAAAGTCTGAAAAGTTTTTCAAAAGCTCTCAAGAGTGTAAAAACACGCACCGTGCACGAAGGCAGAACCAAACCGTGCGCTTTGCAGCAAGACGGACAGAACGAGAGAACAGAACGTTTGCCAGGTCAGCCGGGATGGGGCAGGGGCAGCTAATGGTACCCAGTGGGGGAACGAGCCACACGGCTGAGGTGGGGTTGGGGGCGTGTCCGATGGACACTCGGCTGGGATCTGTGCATGGAAACCCATCACCAATAGCACTGCAAACCACAGAATCTCAGTTTCAAATAGAAGAAAACTGGGGCCAGAGCGAGAGCACAGCGGGGAGGGCGTTTGCCTTGCACACTTGGCCGACCTGGGTTCGATCCCCAGCATCCCACAGGGTCCCCCGAGCAATGCCGGGAGTGATTCCTGAGTGCAGAGCCAGGAGTCAGCCCTGAGCATCGCCGGGTGTGACTGCAAAAAGCCAAAAATAAACAAAAAATTAGAAAAAAACAAGTCAAAAATCTAACAGACGTGCGGTTGAGGTTAAAACCCGAATGACAGCAGACCCCGGTATATTTACATGTTTTATTAAATCTTTACAATCAGTAATTATAATCAAATACACAATTATGTACACGGATTATGTACAATCTGCCCAGACTTTTACATCACAGTACGGAGTTTCCCTTAGAAAGAATGTACACGTTTATCAGCAAAGGACACTGTCTACCACAGCACTACCCAGCACCTGCACCCAAGGACAACGGCTTCATAAATTACATCATAAGAAAATATACGGCTGTAGATTGGGCGTTTAAAAATGTCTTTTATAAAATCTGCACATACAATTATTTCATTCACAGAATGTTTTTTTTTTTTTCTCTCTATGTTCTGACTGAAGCATTGTGCATTAAAACAACTGGTTGGATATTTCCTCCACCGCCACCACGCCCCTAAAACGCAGGAGTACGACCGGAATCCCTCGGGCTGACCCTTCTCTTTTGCATGAATTTGGCATGGGGGCTGGTTAGAGGGAAAATGCTGGCTTTGCTGTTAAAAAAAAAAAAAAAATAACAACCCCGATTTGTCTGATGATCGTTTAAATAAAAAACATTCCAGGTCAACTGCGTCTTAGAGAAGCTTAAAAAAGGAAAAATAAAAAGGAATCAGAGTGCTCGATTTTTGTTTTACTCTAATACTGTGAAGAAAAAAAAAAAGGAAGCGTATGATTTAAAAGATTTTGTTCTAATGACCATTGCTCTTGCGGGAAGCTTGTTAATAATTAAAAAGGGAAAGAGGAGGAAGACGGAGGAAACCAGAACACCTTATTCTAACCAATCTCTCCCACACCGCTGGATTTCCTGTCACGATTCCTTCACACCTGAACCTCTGCACGGGGGATGAGCAGGGCGGGGTGGGGTGGGGGGAGTTAGAACATTTTTTGTGAATTGGCGCATTTTTAGTTAAACAAGTTACCTGGGAGACCCTCCCCGCCCGACACACACACACACACACACACACACGCACACACACATACCCTGCCCTGGTGTCTGAGTCACAAAGGGACGCCCTGACTCCAGCCCCGGCCATCACCAGCCCCAGGCCCTCTGCATGTCCACGGCTCACTGAGGTAGACCAGACGTCCCTAGGACTCAGGGTCTCGGGAGCCCCCACCCACCCCCCTCAGGAAGCCGATTAAGGAAAGCAAGTGAAAAGTGGAGGGGAAGGGAAGCCCGCCTGGGGGGGGCGGCCGGGCCGGGTCTGGAAGCGGAAGGCGGAGGCTGGGTGGGGGGGACCCCAATTCCCGTCTGTCTCTGGATCTCTCTCGTCTCCGGGCTCCTGGGATGGCAACGGCGCCCCCTGGTGGCCACGGGGAGATGGAGCCGCAGCCAGGCCCACGGGAGGGAGTCAGAGGGACAGACGGACGGGCTGGCAGGGCCCGGCCCCCCGAGGGCTCTGGGCTGCAGGGACAGAATCAAGTCAGAGGCTAGAAGGCTTCTGGCACCGGCCGGCCATGCCGAGGGCCCCGCGAGGGAGGGCCCAAGCCTTGTCTCGAGGGGCCCCTCGGCCCCTGGGGGCCCCAAAGCAGAACCTCAGCGCGGCCGGTCTCCCTGAGGCAGCCCCAGGCCCCTGGACGCCCCGGAGGCGTGGAGGCTCCCCGCACCCGGGGCCAGGGAGACGCGGCCCCCCTAGAGCTCGTCCTTCTCCATCAGCTCAAAGGCCTCGATCTCCTCGCTCCAGTCGGCCAGGACCGAGTCCAGGGGCGGCTCCTTCTCGCGGGCCCAGTCGGTGTTCTGGCTCAGGCCGTCCACGCCCCTGTCCCCGTCCCTGTCCCCGTCCGCGTCCCCGTCCGCGCCCCTGCACTCCTCCGACAGGCCGGGGTGCTCGGGGCCGTCGGGGGCCGGGCCGGGGGGCTCGCTGTCCTCTGGCGCGGCGGCCGGCGGGTCCTCCCCGGGGCCGGGTGGCTCCTCAGCCTCCGTCTCAGCGTCTGGGGGAGAAGCACGTGTCAGCGCCCGTCCCCGCACGCGCGGTGCTTCCCCAGCAGTGCTCCTGGAGGGCCGCGTGAGGACGGGCATCGGGACGGAGTCAGAGCTGGGGGCGGCCACAGACCCCTCGGGGGTCCCCGCGGCCCACCTGCCAGGGCCACCCAGAGCACTGGGGATGCCCAGCGGGCCCGGAACGTTCTCTGTGGCCGAGGGGCGGGGTGGGATCTCACGATGTGCAGGTGAGAGGCCCCGGGTCTGCACCGGCCCCTGACAGAGCCTCACCCCTCACCCGACCCGCCTCAGTCTCCGCAACGGCCACGCCCCGACACCCCGCCTAAGGCCTTTCTTCCGGGCACGACCCGTCAGCCACAGCTGCAGCCCAGAGAGGCCCGGGGACCCTTGCGCCTTCCGGAGCCCCTAGCCTGTGCCCCGAGCCTGTCCCCCCTGCCTGTCCCCCGAGCCTGTCCCCCCTGCCTGTCCCCCCTGTCTGTCCCCCGAGCCGGTCCCCTGAGCGAGCGCGAGGATAGTGCCTGGGCCGAGCACAGGACAGGAAGCCAGACACTGGCCAGTGGCACAGTGACGCCTGGTGGGGGCCGGCATGGGGACACGTGGGCCTCTGAGGGACACGGACGCTGGTCTCCAGGAGAGCCAGAGGGCAGAGGGCAGAGGGCAGGGGGCACAGGATGACCTAGAGTCAGTCCTGACCAGCTCCAGCTCCGGCTCAGGCCGCCTCAGAGATAACCTCAGCTGCCCCCAGGGGCCCGAGCTCAGCCCCTCCCCCTCACAGACACTAGGCAAGACTGCCAGGGGCCGGGACACCCGGAGAGGGAGAGGTGGGTCTCACAGCGCAGACACACACACACACACACACACACACACACACACACACACACACAGACTCACAGCCACACACACTCAGACACACACAGTTACACACACAGACTCACAGACATGCAGACTCACACAGACTCAGACACACACACACATACACACAGACTCACACACAGACTCACAGACTCAGACACAGATACACAGAGACTCACAGACACACACACTCATACATATACACTAACTCAGACACACAGACTCACACACAGACTCAGACTCACACAGACTCACAAAGAGACCCATGCATACACACTACACATGGCAGACCCACACAGACACACGCCGAGACACGGGGGCGGGGCGGGGTTGTCCCTCTCCTGTCCAGGCAGCTGAGTGCTTCCCACCTGCCCCCGGCCTCTCTCCACTCTCCTGCCTCCAGAGAGAATGTTCTGGAACATTCTACCAAAGATGCCAGCTGACGCGGACGCAGAAGAGGAAGCCAGAGGCGCAGAGCCAGAACTGGACGTGAGGGGCCAGACAACCACCCCAGGCAGTGGACGGCCAGGACCTGCCCCCGTCCTGGCACACGCTGACCAGGGCTGGGTGGGTCCACTCAGCGGCTCCCGAGAGGTGCCCTGACGGGCAGGACCCCCCCCCAGCCCTGCAAGGGACGTGCTGGGGCCGTCCACACAGGACACAGGACACTCAACCAGGCTGACGGCAACACCACAGACACAAAGCCAGAGAGAGCATATATGCACACGCGTGTCCATGCCTACAGGCACGTCCACGCATGGAACCTGAGGGCACGTACCCACATTTATGCACACGTGTGTCCATGCCTGCAGGCACGCACACGCATGGGCTCCAGGGTGCGTACCCACATATATGCACACACGTGTCCATGCCTGCAGGCACATACTCATGGAACCTGAGAGCATGTACCCACATATATGCACACGTGTGCATGCCTGCAGGCACATACACGCATGGGACCCAAGGGCGCACACCTGCAGGCACATAACCACATATATGTACACGCATGTCCATGCCTGCAGGCACGCACACACATGGGACCCGAGGGTACGTACCCATATATATGTACACGCGTGTCCGTGCCTGCAGGCACGCACATGCGTGGGACCCGAGGGTGCGTACCCACATATATGCACACGCGCCCATGCCTGCAGACATGTACTTGCATGGGACCTGAGGGTGCGTACCCACATATACGCATGCATGTACAGCTGCGTGCCCGCCGGCAGGCTCCCACGCGTGTCCATATATGTAGCCTGAGGGTGCTCAGTGCGAGATACTTACTCCTGTTAAGAATGTAGCTGGGCGACATTTGGCCCCTGAGCAAGGCGGCTGCCGTCCGGGAGCACAAACGGAGGAAAGGGAGGCGTTAGGTCCCGGGGGGCCGGGCCGGCGTCCTGCCGTGGCGTGCGCCCGCCCACTCAGACGCCCGCCTCAGGGTCGCACACGGCTCCCTGCAGAGGGTCTCGGGTGGCCGGGAGCCCCTCTCCCGGGAGCCCGCAGCGTCCGAGACGGACTCTGGGACGGGCCAGCCTTCCCCACACTCGCTTCCCCAGGACACGGGACCGGCCCTCAGGGGGTGGGAGGCGGAGACGCTCAGGAGCCTACGGGTCTCAGAGCCAGGACGGCCTGGCTGAGCAGGGGTGTCCGTGCCTGTGTGCTCGCGTGTGTGCGTTCCTGCACGTTTACGTATGTGCCCCTGCATGCTATTTCCCCACACGTGTGCATCCCTGCGTCCTCCCGTGTGCCCGTGTCCCCTGTGTGTGCATGTCCCCCATGTATGCCCTGTATGTGCATGTCCCCCGTGTGTGTATATGTCCCCCATGTATCCCCTGCATGTGTGTGTGTGTCCCCCGTGTGTGTGCATGTCCCCCATGTGTGTATCCACCATGTGTACGTGTCCTGTGCTTGTGCATGTCCCCATGCATGTGTGTCCCCGTGTGTGTCCCGTGTGTGCGTGTCCCCTGTATTTGTGTGTACCCCATGTGTGCATGTCCCTGTGTGTCCCCCGTGTGTGTCCCTCGTGTGTGTGTGCCCGTGTGTCCCCCTAGTGTGTGTGTGCCCCTGTGTGTGTCCCCACGCGTGTGTGCATGCCCGCGTGCCTACCTGGGTCGCGCGCCCTGTCAGAGAGCAGCACCTCCACGGCCTGGTACTCGCGCAGGGCGTCCAGGATGATGCTCCCCTCCTTACTGAACAGGAAGAGCACGGGGATGCGGATGGCATCCGTGTCCTTGCCGTCCCCCGCCATCTGGAACAGAGGGGCCGTGTCACTGCTGCTCCCCTCGTTGTCATCTGCCAGGAAAGGGACACAGCTGCGTGAGGGGCCGCCGGGCCGGACGAGCACGTGCCCCCAGCACCCAGCCCGGGGCCCCCGGGAGACGGCCGGGCCACCCACAGCCCAAAGCCCAGCCCGGCCTAGGGGCGCTGCCCCCGTGTGCCCTGCTGCCGCTGTCAGGGCTGGGACCCGAAGCCACCTGGTGGGCAGCGCGGACTCGGGCTGTAGCGGCCACACCTGTCACCCAAGGGCCACTCTGAGATGAAGACGAGGACAGGAGGGGAGAGTGGGCGGGGCCGCAGGGCCTGGGAACTGAGTGGGCGGGGCCACATACCTGGGAACTGTGAGTGGGCGGGGCCACGGGCCTGGGAACTGCGAGTAGGCGGGGCCGCAGGGCCTGGGAATTGCGAGTGGGCGGGGCCTCGGGGCCTGGGAACTGCGAGTAGGCGGGGCCGCAGGGCCTGGGAATTGCGAGTGGGTGGGGCCTCGGGGCCTGGGAACTGCGAGTGGGCGGAGCAAAGGGGCTGGGAACTGCGAGTGGGTGGGGCCACGGGCCTGGGAACTGAGTGGGCGGGGCCACAGGCCCTGGGACCTGAGTGGGCGGAGCAAAGGGGCTGGGAACTGGAAGTGGGCGGGGCGCGGTGGTGCGGCCAGGGCCTGCTTCCACAGGGACTGGGGCTGTCCCCCCTCCCCAGCACTGCGGCCCCCGCGTCCCAAAGGCTCGTGACTAAAGTCCATCAAAGCCGCGCACGGGCTTCAGCAGAAACAGAACCTTCCGAGGAGCCAGAAAAACAGCACAGCGGGGCGGGCGTTTGCCTGGCACGCCACTGACCCGGGTTCGATCCTCGTCATCCCACAGGGTTCCCCAAGCCCCGCCAGGAGCGACTGCGGGTGCAGAGCCAGGAGTCTGCCCTGAGCATCACTGGGTGGGACCCAAAGCCAAAAAAAAAAGAAAACAAAAACCCAAAAAACAACACACAAACCGCAGAGCTTCAGAAAAGGAATTTGCAACAGTCAAAGTTAGAACTCGAAGAAACAAAGTTTCCCCTCCCTTTCTTCATTCCTCCCAGAACAGAAAAGAAAAATTGAAATATTTTCCGAGGCTGAGGCTGGCCAGTAGGAACAAGGCTTTCCGGGCCCAGGGACCGGCGGCTCTCTGGGGTCCTCCCTCACACCCCCTCGGACTCCGAGAGCCCCCCAGACACCCCCCCAGTCCACGCGACAGCCGAACAGGGGGGCCAGGGCCCCTTCACGCAGAGGGGGCAGTCAAGGGCCCCGGCGGGCTGCCCGCTGGAGCACACTGGGTGCTCTGAAGGACACAGCAGTGGACTCGCTGGCCGGCCCGGGAGCAAACACCCACCAGACGGTCCACCAGCAGGGGCGCTGCTGCCTGGGCCAGAGCCAGCCCCACGTGGAGCACCCGCCTCATTTGGGAGCACCCGCCCTGATCGGGAGCACTTTGAAGGGAGCACCAGCCTCCCCAGTGCTCCCGAACAGCGGAACCAGAGACACCCCCAGGCCCAGGCTAGAGGAGCACCTCCCTCCAGTGCTCCAGGGCGCTGTCCTCCCCTCCCCTTAGTGCCAGCTGCCTGGGGCGGGGTCTGGGGGGGGAAATGCTCCCCGTCCCCCTCCCAAGGCCCCTCGCATCTGAAGCTGAGCTGCGACCCCGAGTCGGGGCCTAATTCTCAAGCCTGCAGTAAATCCATCTGCGCGGTTTCACCCACAGCTGACTGGCTCACACACACACACACACACACACACACACACACACACACACACAAGCACGTACACACATATGTGCACACACACAAGCACGTGCACACACACACGCACACACGTACACACACACGCACACCCCCCCTCAGGCGAGCTGGAGACCCCGTGGGGGGCGGGGCGACCCACCGATGACGATGCCGCCGATGGCGCCGGCGTTCTGGATGTTGCGGGCCTTCTCGGCGAACATGCACTGGCCCCGCTGGATGAGGGCGATCTTGCCGGTCACTGCCTCGGGGTTGGTGAGCTCGGAGCAGCCGTTGTAGGGCTTACTGCTGGCCACGAACCCGCGAGTCTGCGGAGACAGAGCAGCCCGTCACCTCCGCCCGTCCTGGCCCCGCAGTGCCGGGGCCCTGGGTCCACCGCGTCTCCCACGAGCAGCGCGGTCGGCCGGCTTGTTCTGACGGGGCCAGCCCGGGGAGAACGAGGGAAAAGGCAGATTCTGCCTCCGGGAGCCCCGGGCTGCCCCCGTCCCCCCGAACGCCCAGAGTGGGAGGCGGCTCCTGCAGAGGGCACAGAGCCCCCACCCCCTCCCACAAGGACACAGACCCCAGGTCTCCACGGCGTGCGCGTCCAGACCCAAACGCGCTACCCACTGAGCCATCTTTCCGGCCCCCAGTTTCAGGCTTTTCATGCCCAGGGAGAAGCCGGGCTGGCTAACCCTGCCCGGCTCGGTGCCCCCTCGGCCCTGTCCCCACAGGGGCACCCACCTCCTTGTGCTTGGACAGGTCCAGGCCGAACTGGGCGGGCCCGGCGGTGAGCACCACGCGGCCGAAGAAGGGGTGCGACACGATCTGCACGGCCCGCGGGGGCAGCTGCTGCTCCTTCTGCTGCTGGCTGGACAGCTCCATCATCTCCTGCATGAAGCGCAGCCCGTCCTCGGCGTCCACGGAGCTGGCGGCCTGCAGGGGCGGCCCGGCCCGGCCTGTGAGTCCCAGCGGGCGGGCAGGAGCCCCCCAGCCTGGCCCAGGCCCACAGCAGGGCCGGGCAGGTGCCCTCCCGTCTGGGGACGGGGCAACATCCTGCCACAGGCACCGGGAAGGGGGGCCCCAGCACCACCCGAGGCCCGCCAGGACCCCAGTACAGGGGCCGAGGCCCTGGATGTCTCCGTCCCGGACACGCCCAGCGCAGAGACAGGCTGGGGTGAACTTGTCCAGGCCCAACAGCAGACACCCAAGCACGAGGCAGAGATCACCACCAGCCACAGCCGAGGGACGGAGGGGGCCCAGGCGGCCCCCCAGCAGGCACATGGGGGGTGTGGCGGGATCAGGACAGCCACAAAGAGCTGAGGAATCCCAGACAGATGGACAGACACACACACACACACACGTACGCACCACAGAGAGCTGAGGAATCCCACAGACACTCACACACACACACAGACACACACACACACCACAGAGAGGTGAGGAATCCCACAGACTCACACACACACACACACACACACACACACCAGAGCTGAGGAATCCCACAGACTCACACACACACACACCACAGAGAGGTGAGGAATCTCACAGGCAGACACAGACACACACACACACGCACGCACCACAGAGAGCTGAGGAATCCCACAGACAGATTCACACACACACACACACACACACACACACCACAGAGAGGTGAGAAATCCCACAAACAGACTCACACACACACACACACACATCACAGAGAGGTGAGGAATCCCACAAACAGACTCACACACAGACACAGACACAGACACAGACACACACACACACCAGAGGTGAGGAATCCCACAGAGAGACAGACAGACAGACACACACACACACACACACACACACACACACACACACACACACACACACACACACCAGAGAGGTGAGGAATCTCACAGACAGACTCACACACACACAGACACACACACACACCAGAGAGGTGAGGAATCTCACAGACAGACACAGACACACACACACACACACCCCAGAGAGGTGAGGAATCCCATGCACACACGCGCGCGCACACACGCGCTCACCTGGATGGCGTGCTGCACCAGCTGCACGCGCCCGTCCTTGAGGTGGATGAGGCTCACGCCCATCTTCTTCAGGATCTCCAGGTGCTCGGGGTTGGTGGCCATGAAGTCGCGGGCCCGCAGGGGGGGCTTGGCCCCACTCCGGACACTCTGCTCCCTGCGGCAGCACAGGCGTGTCACGGCCAGCCCCAGCAGCATGAGGGCGCCAGGCCACCCACGTCGGGGACCCCCGGAGGGTCCGGACGGGCCGGGGGTCTGCGGCATCCGTCTGCCCCCGCCCCCGCCCCGCCCAGACCTTCCTCCCGCTTCGTCAAGGGCAGGGACACGGGTCAGTGAAGGCCACTTAAAAAGAACGAGCATCTCCCCCAGCTTAGCGGTCCTGCCCACGCAACCACGGGGACACGGGGCCGTCACGCCACAACCGTTACCCACAGCCAGCAAGCAGCAGCTACAGGGACCCTCCTCCTCCCACTAGGGGTTGCTCTGGCTTCCTCCGGGTCTGGGGTTTGGGTCCCACCCGGTGATGCCCAGGGCTGACTCCTGGCTCTGCACTCAGGAATCACTCCTGGCAGTGCTCGGGGGACCCCAGGGGATGCTGGGGATCGAACCCGGGTCAGCCGTGTGCCAGGCCACTGCCCTCCCCGCTGTGCTATCACTCTGGCCCCAAGAACACTCTGACGCGCTTTCTAAACTTCTGCAAGCGGAACTGTGCAGGGGCACGTCCAGCTGTGCTCTGGACCTGACGATGTTCACGACGGCTCTGCCCCGTTTCTGCAGAGACCACGCGGCCCCATGGCTTACACTCGGATGGCGTCCCGGGGGCAGCTCTTGTCCACCACGTTCTTGAGGGGCTCGCGGATGCTCTGGGCATATAGCGGGTCGTTGGGGAACAGGATCTGCGTGTTGGGGCAGGTCCAGTCGAAGTTGCTGTCGTCCAGCTCCGTGGACTCGGCCGCCTGCGCAGGGACGAGAGGCGGGTAAGCGGGAGGAGGGCAGAGCTGCTCGAGTCCGCTCGGGGGAAGCTGCTGGGACACGCGGCGTGCGCAGAGCCCCTCGGGGGAACCGGCAAGTTACACCGGATGACCTTTGGCCTCTTGTGGGTTTTTTTGGTGGGGGGGTTGTTAGCTTTGGGGGCCACCCTCCGCGCTGCTCAGGACTCACTCCTGGCGGTGCTCGGGGGACCCTCTGGGATCCTGGGGATCGAACCCGGGTCAGCCCTGTGCCAGGCCGACACCCTCCCCGCTGTGCTGTTGCTTGGGACCCTCCTGCCCTCTGACCGCCACTGGACTCTAGTCACAAGCTACGTTTTACGGGAGGCGGGAAGACGCCCGGCCCATGCCCAGGACCTACGGGGTCCTTCTTGGAGAGGCTCTGGTTCGTGGTGGACAGCCAGAGGGGCAGGAGGTGGGCCTCCGTGGTGAAGATGTAGTCCTCGATGTCGAAGATGATGTCATCCTTGTCCGCGAACAACAGGTACAGGTACTTGAACATTTCCGCCAGGAAGAAGGAATCCATCCTGGGACACAAGGCGGGCGTGAGGCGGGGAGGAGGGGGAGGAGGAGCCGAAAGCCGGGACCCGGGACCCGGCCGGTGTGGTCACTCCGGCCCCGCAGGTGACATTTTAAAAACTCAGGGGCTGGAGTGACAGCACGGCGGGGAGGGCGCTTGTTTGCTTTGCACACGGCCGACCCCGGTTCCCGGGTTCGATCCCCGGCATCCCCGAGGGTCCCCCGAGCACCGCCAGAAGGGATCCCTGAGCGCAGAGCCTGGTCTGACAGGCTCCCTCAGGGGGGGCGAGGCCCTGGAGCAGAGGAGCAGAGGACAGGGCCCGGCACGTGCCCCCCCCGGGCCTGGAGAGCAGCCCCCCGGCCCACCTGTCCTCGTGGCTGCCGGTGCGGACGTCCTTCATGGCGGCAAAGCCACACGGCACGCGGGCGTATTTATTCAGGTTCTCGATCAGGGTCTTCCCCACTTCCAGGTAGTAGGGGTCCCCCGTGGCCTGCGGAGGAGAGGGTGCGGGGTCAGCGCCTACGGGCTCCGCGGACGCGGCCCAGGGCAGGCCGGGTGGGCCCCGGTCAGCTAGGCCGGGACAGCCAGACCCGCCCGGGGAGACGCTGGTTTCCCCAAGGCCCCGGGGAGGACCCGGAACGACTGCAGGCGGCCTCGGAAGCAGCACCCACGAGTCGGCCGCCTGCCCGCGGGGTGGGCTCCCAAGGGGTGGAATGGCCCTGGGGGGCTGCCGGGGCCCAGACTGCCGCAGCCTGGGTGCCGCTGGGGCACTTCCTGGTGGCTAATGGAAAGGAACGTTCCGGAGACCGTGAAACTTGTTTTTTCTTTTTAAAGGGGGCAAGCGGGCTGGGGCCCAACAGTCTGGGCGACCGCACCCCCGGCCCTGCGACAGACGCCCACGCGGACACGAGCAGGAGCCCAGAGACCCCGCAGAGCCGCGCTCACCTTGTACAGGAAGTAGGTGCTCTCCGCGAACTCCGGCCTCAGCGGGTGCTGCGCCCAGTGCACCCGGAAATCCGTGGTGAACGCCTGCGGGGGCCACGCAGAGACAGTCGGGACCCCGCGAGGGGAAGGAGGGCTCCAGGGCAGAGTCAGACTCAAACACGCAGAAGGAAACGCCAACGTGGGGCTTAAGACCGTCTCTCTCGGGGGCGGGTGACAGTCGGGCAGGGACGTATTTTCTTCTAAACTTATTTATTTGGGGGGTGTCCCACACGGCGATGCTCAGGGATGACTCCCGGCTCTGTGCTCAGGGGTCACTCCTGGTGGTGCTCGGGGAACCCTAGGGGATGCCGGGAGTCGAACCCGGGTCGGCCGCTAGGCCAACGCCCTCCCCGCTGTGCTGTGACTCCAGCCTGAATGAAACAGAACCAGCCCAGATGGGCCCTTGTCTCTGATAGGAGCAGGGGGGGGCAGGTCCCTGCGGGCCTCACCTCCGGCAGGAAGTTGTGTTTCTTGATCACCTGGTACAGCATCTCGTGCGTCTCGATGGCGGGTCTGATGTCCCCCTTCAGCACCTGAGAGGCAGCAGGGACGGTCCCGACACTCGTAGACAGACACGGCCCCAGCCCCACCCGCCCCTACCTGCAGCCCCGGGAAGGCAGCAGCGCCCCTACCTGCAGCCCCGGGAAGAAGGCCAGCAGCGCCCCCTACATGCAGCCCCCGGGAGTGCGAACAGCACCCCCTACCTGCAGCCCCGGGAAGGGCGAGCAGCGCCCCCTACCTGCAGCCCCGGGAAGAAGGCCAGCAGCACCCCCTACCTGCAGCCCCCGGGAGTGTGAGCAGCCCCCCCTACCTGCAGCCCCGGGAAGGGTGAGCAGCGCCCCCTACCTGCAGCCCCGGGAAGGGCGAGCAGCGCCCCCTACCTGCAGCCCCGGGAAGAAGGCCAGCAGCACCCCCTACCTGCAGCCCCAGGAAGAAGGCCAGCAGCACCCCCTACCTGCAGCCCCCGGGAGTGTGAGCAGCCCCCCCTACCTGCAGCCCGGGGAAGGGTGAGCAGAGCCCCCTACCTGCAGCCCCGGGAAGGCCAGCAGCGCCCCCTACCTGCAGCCCTGGGAAGGCCAGCAGCGCCCCCTACCTGCAGCCCCGGGAAGAAGGCCAGCAGCGAATCCATCCAGGTGCGTGCGTTGAGCATGGGCTTGTGGATGTGCACGTCCAGCAGCAGGGGCGGCTGGCTGATGTAGCGCATGATGGCGTCGTAGTGCTGCGGGGGGGGTGGGAGGGCACAGAGGGGGGAGGTCACCCGCAGCCCCGGGCCCAGCACCCGCGTGGCCGCTGCCCTCCCGGGGCCGGGCCGTCTGTCCCGAACGCTTCTCCCGGGCACTGATTCCTGCGACCCCGCTCCGAGCTGGCCTTGGGCTGGGGGCAGCAGCTGGGGCCTGGCCCGTTGGGCGGGACAAGGGGCCCTACCGGGCTGGAGCCAGCAAGGCTCAGCGGACAGCGAACCTGCCAGGCCGTGCTCTGGGCCGTTCCTCAGGCGGGAGCCCGAGAGTCCTGCTCTGTAAGGCCACGCCCGGGTTCGAGGCGAGCCCGACCCCAGTCACGGCGATTGCGGCCCTCACAGGGCCTCCATTGAAAACTCGCACGTTGGTGCTCCTTGTTACTCACGGGCGGGCCCGCAGCCCCCGGCCAGAGCCGACACGGCAGCCCCGCCCGGCCCGCCCCCGTGTGGCCCCGCGCCCGGAGCTCACCGTGTTGAACCTCTCCAGGAAGCTGTCGTCCCCCAGGAGCACGTAGGCCTTCAGCAGGTACTCGTAGTAGGAGTCGATGCCGGCCCCCACGCCGCTGTCTGCGGGAGACACAGCCCCGTCAGGCACGTGGCCGGGGGGCACCAGGGCGCGAGAACGGGGAACGGAGTCAGCAGGGAGTGGGGAGAGCCGCCACGGGCAGACACGCCTCTGCAGGCGCCTTGTCTCCCGTGAACACGCTTTCCTAAGCGAGACCCTGTTTACTGAAAGCAGGACAGACTGCCGGACGCTTTTTTAGGGGCCACTCCGGGCAGACGGGGCCTGGCCCCGAGTAGCTGACGGGGCCAACAGGCTACCGGGGCCTCGACTGGCCGGTCTGGGGAACCCCGGGATGGCCAGGACCAAACTCAGGGCCCGGCACATGCAGCCCCACTGCAGCCCCATCCCAGCCAGCCCCGAGGCATTTTCTCAAGGCGCCTTCGTGGGCACCCGGCTCCCAGGCCGGCTGCGCCCATGAAATTCCCTTCCTTGCTTCTACGACAATGCCCTTCTCCTCCCCTCCCCTGCCAAAGAAAACAGGATTACTGCGGACTAGGAGCTGCATGTGAACGGGAGAAATAGGGTACGAGTGGTAGGGTACAGGGGCAGGGCATTTGCCTTGCAAGCAGCCGACCTGGGTTCAATCCCCGGCATCCCTTACGGACCCCTGAGCACTGCCAGGAGTGCATCCTGAGTCAGTGAATCCGGAGCAAGGAGTGCCCCCCCCCAAAAAAAAACAAAACATAAAAGAATGAGAAAGAGAAATAAAAATGAAGCGATAAAAAATATCTCAAATAACTCAATTTTCAGTCACCGGGAGCAAATATTCTAGAGGCTGGGCAGACACAAGAGCTGGAGGCAGGTCCCTTTGTGCGGCCAACCCGGGTGTAATCCCTGATACTGAAGGGGTTGGCCGAGCACTGCTCAGGATAACGATTAGGTGCAGAGTCAGGAGTAAGCCCTGAGCACTGCTGGGTGTGGCCCCAAACACCAAACTAGACAAAAACAGTTCCAGGGCCGGAGCGTAGAGCCGGGACGCCCTACACGCGTGAGACCTGACCTTTATCCCCAACACACAGGCAGAAAACAATGGGTTTTTTTTTTCCACATCGGACACTTAAAGAGAGTGCAGCCACGTGGGCTTTCCCACTTCTCCGCGCCCGCAGCCCCAGTATGACGGAGGAGGACAAGGGAGCTTTCCCACTTCTGCCCGTGCGGGGGGCCCGGTATTTCTCTAGGTTTTCCCATCTTATGAGCACCATAAAAGGGTAAAAGACTGTAGTGATAGAATTTCAGACAGTATTTTCCCTGGACTTTAGACAGAAACCCAAAACCGTGGCCACGTGACCTAATGTCATCTTAGTATCAGCAATACGTAATGGTTCCTTCTTAATGGGTCGGACTTTTGTGGGAGATCCTAACAAGAATAGTAAGTATTTTGTTGAAATATTGAAGGCAATCAAAGTGGTAGCCATCTCTCTAGACTGAACTAAGCTATATCCCCAAGCCGGCTGAGAAGAAATATCCTTCTTTCTCAGGAAGAAACGCGGCGTGGTGTCAAACGTAGTGTGATGTCCATTAAGCAAACAGACCTCGTGGCGTGGGAATGGGATATAAGGGGAAAAATTATGTACATGGACCAGCGGGACGCTGGTGGTATCTCGAGCCGGAGCCGATATCAGCGCAAGACCTTTGGTTCCAGAAACTGCTTGCAGACACTCTACTAGACTATCAACTAAGCCAGAGCCCCACGCCGGCTGATGACGGGAAATAACCATCCTCTTCGGGTTTTTTTTCCCTTTGTCAGACAGCGTGGCGATTACTAAACAGGCGTGAACTCGGTGGCACGGGGCAAGCGGGAAAAAGAAAAGTTATGTAACAAACAGCGGGACTTAATATCTCTATATTCTTAGCAATGGAGAACTATCAAATGCCTCCTTGGCAATAGGACTGTCTTTTTCTGTTTTTGGGGGGAAACCCCAGCAACGGTAGTGAGTTGTGTGTTGAAACATGGAATGTAATCGAGATAAGGCGTAAACGAAGTGAAACTTATCACGTACAAGGGTGGGGACTGGGGAGGTGGGAGGGGGCGGCAGATATACTGGGGGGGGGGTGGTGATGGAAGATGGGCACTGGTGAAGGGAAGGGTGTTTGAGTATTGTATAACTGACATAATCCTGAGAACTTTGTAACCCTCCACTTGGTGATTCAATAAAAAAATTTAAAAAAAAAAAAAAAAAAGGGGCCCAGCAAGATGGTACGGAAAGTGGGCGTCTGCATTGCACACGGTGGACCCAGGTTCGATCCCCGGCACCCGGAGGTGTCCCCGGCACCCACCAGGAGTGGTTCCTCGCCTCAGAGCCGGGCGTGAGCCCCGAGCGTAGGGAAACTCAGAACAGAGCACCAGGGCCAGCACCCACAGAGCACCGGAGGGAGGGAAGACGAAGGAGCTGCCGCAAATGCGCTGAAATCTGAAGACCCACCGAGACCAGAGGGGACGAGACCACAAGGAGGCCCCCCGCAGTGCCGATGGGTGGACAAGGGCCCGCTGAGGGCGCCTGGGGTCCACAGTGATGAGGGACCGGGTGAGACAGTGCTGGGGGGAGGGGGGAGGGGGAAGGCGCCTGGAGGCTGCCGTACGCCCGGGCAGCTCAGCCCCGAGTATGGACACGGGGGCCCAGAGGGTGGGGGGCCGCACCTTTGCGCACCCAGTCCCCGGTGTGGATGTTGATGGTCACGCCCACCAGGTTGCTGCTCCTCTGCCGCTTCTCCCAGAGGAAGTCCAGGGCCTTCCGCGCATACTCCTGAGAGAGAGAGAGAGAGAGAGAGAGAGAGAGAGAGGTGGGGGGTCTCCTTGGGGGACGTGGCGGGGCGCATGCGTGCGGGGGGCTCGGGCCCTGACGGACCCCTGGGGGCCGCCCGCCCGTCTGCCCGCCTGGTGCCGCCCCGGGAGGGCCCCCCGGAAACCTCGAATATGGTGGCCCCCGTGAAGCGGCTGAGGGCGGCGAACTCCAGGATGAGGGTCCCGGCACAGGCCGTGCAGGTGTCGGTCTCGGTGCCCGTGCGAGCTTCCGGCTTCCGGAGGCCGAACTTGAGGTTGATCTGCGGGACGCCCGGGGGCTCGGTCAGGGCGGGCGGGAGCCGGGGATGCCGCACGGGCCACACGCGGGTGCCTAGGGCCCTCAGAGACTCCGGTGGTGAAGGGTCTTCAGGGACGCCCTGCGGCCACGCCCTGCCCCCGCCTGCCTCTCCCCTGCGGGTGACCGCCACGAGCCAGGGCCACCCACGGGCCACCCAAGGGCCCCACAGCAGGGACACGCCGGCGGGAGCTGCCTTGAGCCTCAATACCCCCTGGGCCCCGGGGAAACTGAGGCGCCCGCCCACTGGTACTCACCCGGGGGTAGGGGAGGCCGCTGGTGGTGTTGAAGGCAGGCAGCAGCCGGTAGCCCAGCTGGGTGGCCATCTGCAGCAGCTCGCCGCTGTACCACTGCATGTGCTGGCCCTGCTCCTTCAGCATGAGCGCCAGCGAGTGGCCGCCCAGGAGGCCCCTGTGCCCGGGGGACTAAGGTCAGCGCCCGCCCAGCCCACCCAGCCCGGCCCGCCCCGCCCACTCGACCTCGGGAACCTGCTACTGACAGAGGCAGTGAGAGAAGACAGCGGGGCCGGGAGGGCCGGCAGGCGGCCCCTGTGCTGTGGCCCCCGGGCCAAGTAGTCCAAGTCCCTCTGCACTCGCCTGCCCCCAGGGTTCACTGAAAGGGTCCTCAGCGTCGCATTAGGTGAACGACTATCACACTTCGCAAACAACGGACACGGGCTACCATGGCCTTTGACTCGGAGCATTGAAAAAACAAATAAACCCGTCCTGTGGCCAAGCGAGCGGGTGGCCCGAGCTCCCCGCGGCGTCTCAGGGCACAACAGACCCAGGGAAACTGAGTCAGCAGCAACAGTGAGGGAAGAACGTGCTGACGGGGCACAGCGGGGAGGGCGTTGGCCTTGCATGTGGCCAACCCGGGTTTGATCCCCGGCATCCCACGGTGTCCCCTGAGCACGGCCAGGAGTGATTCCTGAGTGCAGAGCCAGGAGTCAGCCCTGAGCACTGCCGGGTGTCGGGGCCCAAACCAACCAAAAACAAAGAATGTGACAAAGGGGAGCATGACCGAGTGGCCCCCGAGACCCCTCCCTTGCTGAGTTTCCCAGTCGGGCCTGAGGGCTGGGCCTGGCGGGCGCTTTCTCGCCACTGGACTGCGCCACGTCCAGGCCAAGCCCCTACGGGTCACTGGGCCCAGGGCGGTTCTCCCTGCCTGTGTGACCCTCAAAAGCCAGTGAGGAGCTAACTGCCCAGGGGACGGGAAGGCCGGCCCGGGTGGGTGGGTCCCTGTCTTCCTCCCACTTACCCCAGCACCCGGATGTTCGTTTCGAAGACGGAGACAACCACGTCATTGTCCAGGTTGACGTCCCGCACGACTTTCCTCACAGCGTCCTCGAATTCTTTGGTTTTATTCAAGACCTGGGGAAAGGGAGGCGGGCAATCAGCACAGGCGGGGTGAGTCTTTTTCACCAAGGAAATGATCCTCAGGCCGAGGAGCTGAGAGCATACCAGTCAGCCTCAGGACGGCGTCAGTCACCTCGGAACATCAGTCACCTCAGGACCACATCAGTCACCTCAGGACCATGTCAGTCAACTTCAAGACGATGTCAGTCAGGACCACGTCAGTCAGCCTCAGGACCACGTCAGTCATCTCAGGACCACGTCAGTCACCTCGGAACATCAGTCACCTCAGGACCATGTCAGTCAACTTCAAGACGATGTCAGTCAGGACCACGTCAGTCAGCCTCAGGACCACATCAGTCATCTCAGGACCATGTCAGTCACCTCAGGACCATGTCAGTCACCTCATAACATCAGTCACCTGAGGGCCACGTCAGTCTCTTCAGAACTACTAAACATGGCACAGGCCTAGGTACTGCCCTCAGCTAACCAGAAAAACGCGGCCTTGGAGAAGAACAGCAGCTAATCCCAAGGCCTCTTCACCTAACTTTCAGGGCACCTGAGCCAGCAGACAGGGCGGGAGTGCCCGGGAGTCCAGTGTCCAAGTTAAATCACCCCCAGCCCCCACTCGAGCAGCTGACCCCCGGGATGCCCCTGGGCCTGGCCCACGTGGGGTCTTGAATCTGGCTCCTGCTCTAGCCTTCGTGTGGCCCCAGGCACGTGACCTGCCACTGAGGTGACAGAGCCCCCCCAGGTGTCAACTGCCGGGAGGTCTGACTGGGAGCCCTGTACGTGGTAGACCCGGGTTCGATCCCCGGCCTCCCATAAGGTCCCCCGCACCTTCCAGGAATGATCCCTGAGCACAGGGCCAGGAGTCAGCCCCGAGCCCCGCCAGGGGCGGCCCAAAGTCACTGTCCTCCCGCTACCAGCACAGCCCAGGTGGACAGAACCAAGAGTCGGACGGGCCTGCGGGGTGCCCCGCCCCGGGCCTCTCGGGAACTGCCGCCAGCAGACGCCCCCCAGACCCCGCGACTCTCGCAGCCCCCGGGTCCGAACTCACCACGAGTGTGTCCAAAGAATCGATCAGTGTCAGGGAAAACCTACGGGACGGCCCAAGGGGACAAGCGTCAGAATCCGGGGGCAGGAGGGCGGCGTCCCGGGAGCCCGCCCCCTGCGCCCCGCCCCCGCCCCACCCCCGCGCCCCCCACACCCTCCAAGCCCCCCGCCCCGCCCCCCACAACCCCCGCGCCCCCCGCCCCCTGCCCCGTACTCACTTTCCCAACGCGTCGTCCACATCACCCCGACTGGGCTCCTGGCCGCGCACTCGGCCGCGGCAGGTCAGAGGCATGAGCTCGTCCGCTGGGTACGCGTGTTCCTGCGGGGGCGGGAGCGGTCAGCCACGGCCACGGCGCCACGTGGGCAGCAGGGACTCGGCCCCCGGGTGCAGGAGGGCCGTGGAGCGCCGGGACCAACGGTCTGGCTGTGATCAGCACCGCAGGGGCGAGGGCGGGACTCGGCACTTCCTCACTCGCAGGGCAGGGGAGAGGCGTGCGGACCCCAGAGCTGTGCGGGGTCCCACTGGGCCGCCCCCCCAGGGGCAGGACGCCAGGAAGCGGGTTCTCTGCGTGGCAGGACAGTGCTCACTGTTTCGAGTTTCAGGTGTAACACACATGAACTATTTTGTTTTGTTTGGGTCCCACCCGGCGATGCTCAGGGCTGACTCCTGGCTCTGCACTCAGGGATCACTCCTGGCGGTGCTCGGGGGACCCTATGGGATGCCGGGGATCGAACCCGGGTCGGCCGCATGCCAGGCCAACGCCCTCCCCGCTGTGCTCTTGCTCCGGCCCCAGAAAAAGCTTCTGACGCTTGTTGACAAATTCCGAAAGCCCTTTTCTAAGTGCAGGATGTGACGTCTGTGGGCTGCGAAACAGCCCTCGTCACTCCGGCCCCTCAGGGAAGCTCCCGCCACGCTGTTGAGGGTCCTGCGGGCGAGCACCCACGCACAGCCTGTCACGACGAGAGGCAACCCCAGGCCTGCCCGGGGCCAGGAGAACTGGAGCAGCAACGGCAAAGCAGAGAGAGCAGGTGGGGGAGTCTCGCCCCGGGATGAAAACACTCGCGGGCCCGGTTTCGAGGTAAGGGAGGGACAGAACCGCCTGGCGGGGGGCCGGGGGGGGGGCCTGGGGTTAACCACAGAGCAGACCACAGGTGGCCCACACGCAAATCCAGCGCTGACATACGTGGCAAAACAAACAGCCACGTGGCCAAGGTGCGGCCGGGCAGCCTGTCAAGGTCCCGGCCGAGAGACGTCCCCGCTTCCGCCTCGGGCGCGGCCAGGGCGGGAGGGCGAGGCAGAGCAGGGACGCGGGCCTGCCCCCAGCCAATAGACCAGACGCCAAGCCTGCCCCGGAACAAACGCACGAGGACCCAGCCCTGACAGGGCGGCAGTCTGTCCTGTACCGCGTGTTCTCACGGTGACAGCAACGCGTGGACAGAGCACCACGGGCAAGGGCCGGAAAGATGGGGCAGTGGGCAGGGCCTCTGCTCGGAACAGCAGCCAGCGCGGGACCCAGAGCCAACCAAAGGAAACCCCCAAACACTAGCCAAAAGGGGAAAAAAAGGGGAACAGGAAAAGCACATTCGCCATGGACAGGCTGGGGCCCCGTGGCCGCGGCTGACCGCCCGCTTCCGGGAGACGCAGGTGCCGGGGCTGCCTAGGAGAGGACAACACCCCCTCCCCAGCCCCAGACCCTGACCCCCAGGCACCAGCCGCCCTCAGAACACACAGAAGGGGGCTGGAGCGACAGCACAGCGGGGAGGGCGTTGGCCTGGCACGTGGCCAACCCGGGTTCGATCCCTGGCATCCCCTAGGGTCCCCCTGAGCACTGCCAGGAGTGATTCCTGAGTGCAGAGCCAGGAGTCAGCCCTGAGCATCGCCGGATGCAACCCCCCGCCAAAAAAAAAAGAAGACCGCACAGAGGCCTGTCTACACACAGCAGCCACTGTCCCCTGGGCAGACCGCCCCCGCCAGGCAGCGGCCTCCGATGGGGTCAGTCCCCGAGTCCTTACACGGGTGACCACATCAGCCGAGTGTCCTGGCGAGGGCAGCGAGCAGTGATGGACCAGGGGCTGGCTGCCCACTGACCTTTCCTGGTTCCTGGGTTCTGGGCGCACCTCTTCAGAAACACTGCTCAGGGCTGACTCCCAGCTCTGCACTCAGGAATCACTCCTGGCGATGCTCGGGGGACCCTATGGGATGCTGGGGATCGAACCCGGGTTGGCCGCGTGCAAGGCAAATGCCCTCCCCGCTGTGCTGTCGCTCCAGCCTCCCCCCCGCCCCCCGCCCGACTCAGCTTTTTGACATCTTATCCAGCTCGGAGGCCAGAGTGGGGTCTTGTGGGCTGGGGCAGGGGTGAGGGTGCAGGTGAAGCCACGAAACCGTTGGCCGAGCTCTGCAAAGTGATACCTGGCCCCACAATGAAAGGGCTGGGGATTAAGCACGGATCCTGAGAGAAACACACTCAGCTGGGAGAAGGGCCGAGGGCTCAAGGGATTGTTCTGAGAATGTGTTTCCCTGTGATTTTAACACACCTGAACCTTCCTCTTCAGAAACACTGCTCAGCTACAAGTGCTCTTAAAATAAAACACGACCAAAAAGGGACTGAGAACCAAGCATGAAACATGCTAAAAAAGACAAAAGCCAAAACCAAAAAACAAAACCAACCCTCAAAGATGAGGGGCTGTAGGGGCTCATTGAGACACCCGACACCTGATTCCGATCGAAAAAACGAGGTTCCGGGACCGGCCAACCCTGAAAGCAGAACCAAGTAAGCAGCCACGCCTGCCCGCCAGCCCCACGCCACAGGCCTGAGCCAGGAGGAAACCGCCGGCACGTTTTCTGAACGCCAAAACACAGCACAGAAAGGCAACTTTCTGGAATGACACAAATTCTGCCACTGTCACTGTCGTCCCGTTGTGAGCAATTGGCTCGAGCGGGCGCCAGTCACGTCTCCACAGTGAGGCTTGTTGTGACTGTTTGGCATCTCGAATACGCCACAGGGAGCTTGCCAGGCTCTGCCGTGCGGGCGGGATCCTCTCGGTAGCTTGCCGGGCTCTCTGAGAGGGACGGAGGAATCGAACCCGGGTCGGCCGTAAGGCCAACGCCCTCCCCGCTGTGCTATCAAACCCATAAGATACGTGATACCATTTATAGTTTCTGGTTTGTTTTTTTGTTTTTTTTTTTCCGGGGACACTCCCGGTGCGGGGAGAGGAGTCAGATCTCCCGCGCCCGATACCCACCCTCTCGGGCCCCTGCCGGGACCGGTCTGAAACCTAAGTGCGGGGCATTAAGGACGCCAGTGACTGTGTGAAAGTCTCTTGCACAGCTGAGCTTCCCGCGCCGGTTAATAACAACAGACACGGCCAAAGTCTGCCCTGGGCTGGGAGCGGGGACGGGAGGGAGTGGCCGGCTCCTGGGCCACGCGCTCGCTCACACTGGACACGGTTTGCCCAGGCCGAGGCGCCTGTGGACACCGGGACCCCCAACCGCAGAAGCCACCCAGGCTCGACAGCATCCGCAGCAAACTGTCCCGCGACGGAACTCAGCTGACCCTGACCGCCCCGGACGCTCTCCCAGGAACGCCCCACCAGCCTGCGCCGCGACACGTGTGCAGGTGACGCCCCCCGCCGTGCACGCCCGGGATGGCGAGGGCAGTGTCCGACTTACCATGTAGTTCCCGAAGGCGTGATCAAACATTTCCAGGACTTGGTTCCTGTGTTGGGAGAGCAGAGACGGAGGGAAGTGTCAGGAACATGTGACCAGGGTAGACACCGGCAGGCAGCAGGCGAACTTCAGTTACGGCCCCCGAGGAAGAGCCAGGGGCCGCCTCAAGCTCCATCCAACTTCCCCGACGGGAGCAGCTCGGCGCACACCCGCCTCCCCACGCCCCCCTGACACGGCAGACAGCACAGGCGCCCGTGGCCCCCCTGCACTGAGGCGTGTCGGAGTGAGCAAGCCCCATCCCTCAGCTTCACACACATACAGATGTTTCTCATGGGCCAACGCGGCACAGCCGACAGTCACAGGATGTGACCCACACACCTGAATGCGCAGACTGCATGCCCTGCCCCAGGGGAGGGGGCCTTGTGTGCGTGTGGGGACGTGTGTGAGAATGTGTGTGGGATGGGATGTGAATGTGTGTGAATGTGTGCGTGAAATGTGAATGTGTGAGGGGATGTATGTATGGATGTGTGTGTGAATGTGTGAGGGGATGTGCGTGTGTGGGAATGTGTGAGGGGATTGTGAGGGGATATGTGTGGGATGTGTGTGGGGATGTGTGTGTGAATGTGTGAGGGGATGTGTGTGGAATGTGTGTGTGGGGGATGTGTGAGGGGATATGTGTGGGGATTGTGAGGGGATACGTTTGTGTGAATGTGTGAGGGGATGTGTGTGTGGGTGTGTGAGGGTATTGTGAGAGGATGTGTGTGTGATGTGTGTGTGGAATGTGTGTGAGTGTGTGTGTGAGGGGATGTGTGAAGGGATGTATGTGGGGATTATGAGGGGATGTGTGAGGGGATGTGTGAAGGGATGTATGTGGGGATTATGAGGGGATGTGTGAGGGGATTGTGAGGGGATATGTGTGGGATGTGTGTGGGGATGTGTGTGTGAATGTGTGAGGGGATGTGTGTGGAATGTGTGTGTGGGGGATGTGTGAGGGGATATGTGTGGGGATTGTGAGGGGATACGTTTGTGTGAATGTGTGAGGGGATGTGTGTGTGGGTGTGTGAGGGTATTGTGAGAGGATGTGTGTGTGATGTGTGTGTGGAATGTGTGTGAGTGTGTGTGTGAGGGGATGTGTGAAGGGATGTATGTGGGGATTATGAGGGGATGTGTGAGGGGATGTGTGAAGGGATGTATGTGGGGATTATGAGGGGATGTGTGAGGGGATGTGTGAGGGGGGTGTGTGAAGGGATGTGTGTGGTTATGTGTGAGAGGATGTGTGAGGGGATGTGTGAGGGGATGTGTGTGGTGATGTGTGAGGGCATGTGTGAGGGGATGTGTGTGGGGATTGTGAGGGGATGTGTGAGGAGATGTGTGAGGGGATGTGTGAGGGGACGTGTGTGGGGGGGGTGTGTGAGGGGATGTGTGAAGGATGTGTGCAGGGATGTGACTGTATGCAGGGATGCATGTGTGTGGAACCCAGGAGGGTCACATGAGGGCGAGATCCCCGAGGCTGGCCAAAGGGAGCGACCCCCATCACCCTCTGGGGCCTGGGGTCAGGGGCCCCTGACTGCAAACGTGTCTGTTTTAGTTTGGGGGACACACTCCACGGTGCTCAGGGCTGACTCCTGGCTCTGTGCTCAGGGCTGACTCCTGGCTCTGTGCTCGGGGTTGACTCCTGGCTCTGTGCTCAGGGCTCACTCCTAGCCGTGCTAGGGGACCTGTGGGATGCGGGGGCTGGACCCGAGCCCTCTGTGTGCCAGGCAAGCGCCCTCCCCACTGTCCTACCTCCGTGGCCCTTTCTTGTTTGGGGGGGGGGGGAACCCACAGCTGAGGCGCTCAGGGCTGGTTCCTGATCTGTGCTCAGGGATACTCCTGGCAGTGCTCACAGAGACGGAACCTGGGCCGGCCATACGCAAGGCGGGGCCCTCCCGGCCGGGCTCTGTGTCCAAAGAACAGAAGGCGCGCGAACAGGGTCCCCGACCGTGACGCCGTGGCCCGGCCCCGGCAGGCGGGCAGGCGTGTCCCCTGTGCCAGGAGCAGGCGCTGCCCTTTCGCCACGTCCCCGTCACACCTGGCCCGGGAGGGGAGGGGGAGGGCGGGGCGGGTCCCGCCGTGTTATTTTCTTAATCGTAAGTCATTATTTGGGCTCGGAGACGTCAGAAGGGCAGGCAGAGGCCGTGAGTCAGAGTTCCGGCTCCGGCAGGCGCCCGGGACGGCAGGGCCGACACTCGGAAAACCTCCTGAGTCTAGGGGCTGGAGCCACAGCACAGCGGGGAGGGCGCTGGCCTGGCACACGGCCGACCCGGGTTCGATCCCCGGCATCCCATAGGGTCCCCCGAGCACCGCCAGGAGTGATTCCTGAGTACAGAGCCAGGAGTCAGCCCTGAGCACAGAGCTGGGAGTCATCCCTGAGCACAGAGCCGGGAGTCAGCCCTGAGTACAGAGCCAGGAGTCAGCCCCGAGCATCGCCGGGTGGAACCCAAAAAGAAAAAAGAAAAAACCTTGGGGCCACCCCCCAGGGGTGCTCGGGGCCCAGCCTGAGCGGTGGGTACCCCTGAGGGGTCTCCCGCCCGCCCACGCCCAGGCAAAGTCTCGGCCACCGGGAGGGACGCAGTGGCTTGTCCCACAGGAAACGTCTCGATACCGAAACAGCGGCGGTCAGCCAGGACCCCGGTGGCCCTCGGCAGCCCGGGAGGGGGGCCGGCCCCCTCGGCCCCTCACACCCCGCCCTGCGGCCTCCAGCTGGCTCACCCCAGCACGCGGGAGGGACACGCCACCCCGGTCCCTGCCAAGGGCATCCTGGTAACACGCTCGCTTGTACCACGGGATCTTCTGATTCTTTTCTCAGGGCTGACTCCGGGCTCTGCACTCAGGGGTCACTGAGGCGGGGCTCGGGGGACCCTAGGGGATGCCGGGGATCGAACCCGGGTCGGCCACGTGCCAGGCCAACACCCTCCCCGCTGTTATGGGTGCAGCCCTGTGCATTAAATTCTCCAGGGGAGAGAAAACGCTAGTGGCGGGTTCGAGTTTGCCGTCCCCCTGCCGGCTGGCGCCCACCCCTTGCTCCACGCAGGGACGGTGGCTGCCGCTGACCTCACACGCCAGAGCGCGACCCGTCAAACAATAAGGAAGCCGATGAAACTCGAGCTGACGGCCCGGCCCACCTCTCCGTGGGCATTAAAGGGGCAGCTCGGGGTGGGTGGGGTCCCCACAGCTCACACACGCTTGGAAAACTCCCTCGTGCAGCACAGCATGGATGGCGCTGGCCTGGCACACGGCCGACCTGGGTTTGATCCCCCGAGCACAGAGCCAGGAGTGATCCCTGAGCACAGAGTCAGGAGTCAGCCCTGAGCACCACCGGGTGTGGCCCCCAAAACAAAACAAAATAAAACCCTGAAAGGCGCCTCTCCCCCCTCCATCTGGCGACTGCCCCTGACCCCCGCTGGGCCTCTCCACTGGCCTCCCGCCCCCTCCTGTGCCACCCAGAGCTGCTTCCCGCGGGGGACCCAGCCCGGCCTGGCGGACGGTCACCAGGGGTCCCCCGACGCCCGCCCAGACAGTGCCCGGGGTCCCTGCCAGCAGCAGAAGCGCCCGGGACCCTGGTGCCGGGTGGGCCGTTCCCACTGGCCCCTTCTCCCTGGACACGCAGGTGCGGGCAGCAGCTGGGCACCCAAGGCTGGCCACGCTGACTACTCTGGGCCCGACCGAAGGACGACAGTAATACCAGGGGCAGAGGGGGACGGAGGCCCGGGAACCGGGAAGGAAGAGCAAGGCAGTGACGCTCCCAGGGGCCTGCAGCCCGGGGGTCCGGGGGTCCGGGGGGGCCCGTGCACGACCCCAGCCCTGCCCACCTGCAGCCTGGGGGTCCCAGGGGGCTCCTTGCACGACCCCAGCCCTGCCCGCCTGCAGTATGGGGTCCCGGGGGGGGGGGGGTGGGTCCCATGCATGACCCCTGCCCTGCCCATTTGCAGCCTGGGGGGTCTCCATGCATGACCCCTGTCCTGCCCGTTTGCAGCCTGGGGGTCCCGTTCACGACCCCAGCCCTGCCCGCCTGCAGCCTGGGGGTCTCCGTGCACGACCCCTGCCCTGCCCGTTTACAGCCTGGGGGGTCTCCGTGCACGACCCCTGCCCTGACCGTTTGCAGCCTGGGGGTCCCGTGCACGACCCCTGCCCTGCCCGCCTGCATCCTGGGGGTCGCGTGCACGACCCCTGCCCTGCCCGCCTGCAGCCTGGGGGTCCCGTGCACGACCCCTGCCCTGCGCGCCTGCATCCCGGGGGTCCCGTGCGGGGGTCCCGGGAGGGGTCGCTGGGATCCAGGGGATTCCGAGGGGTCCCGTGCGGGGGGTCCCGGGGTCCCTGCGAGGTCGGAATCGCGGGTCGAATCGAGGATCGCGGGGTCCCTGCGGGGTCGGGGTCGCGGAGTGGCAGGATCGCGGGTCGCAGGGTCCCGCGTGGGGTCGGGGGTCGCGGGGTCAGGGGTCGGGGGTCGCGGGGCCCCTGCGGGAACGGGGTCGAGCGATCGCAGGGTCCCGGCGGGGTTCTGTGCGGGGTCGGGGGTCGCGGGGTCAGGGGTCGGGGGTCGGGGTCAGGGGTCGCTCACCCGAGCCGCCGCCGCTCCTCGCGGCCCATGGGCGCCGCTCCGGCCAGCAGGCAGAGCGCTGCCAGCAGGCGCCAGGGCCGCGGGGCCCCGCGGGGCGCGCTCATGCCCGACGCTCACGCCCGGCCGCGGGGACACATCTCCGGGTCGGGCCGGGCCGGGTCGGTGCCGGGCGCGAGCCGAACCGCCGCCGCCGCCGCCGCCGCCCTCCGCGCGCCACCCGACTTCCGCCGTCGTCTCCCGGGAGACCGCCCCGCCGCTTCCGGCCGGCCGGCCAATGGCGAGCGAGCGTGCGCGGCGGCGGGAGACGCCATTGGCCGGCACCAGGGCGACGTGGCCGGGAGGGCGGGGCGGGGCGGGGCCCGCCTCCGCCGGCCCGGAGACTACCAGTCCCGGCGTGCACCGCGGCCCCCGGCGCCGCCCGGGGAGCGCCTTCCCGGGGCGCGGCATGCTGGGAGTTGTAGTCTTTGCGCTCGTACTGCTCTCACCGGGTCCTGGACGCCTTCTGCGCGGGTCCCTCTCCGGGGGTCCCCCCCCACCAGGCCCGAGGGGCCGGACTCACAGCAACCCCCACCCCTTAGGGAACGTGTCAGTGCCTCCCCCGACCCCCTCCCGCAGGGAGCTAGCTAGGAGACCCCCAGGTGAGTACCCCCCACCCCCCACTTTTGCACACGTGGACCAGACGCCTGGGGAGGGAGGTGGCCAGCCCGGCCGTGTCCACGCCCCTGCTTCCTCTTTGCACCCAGCCTCGCCGCCCTGCAGCCCTGCCCGCGCCCCCCTCTCCCCCCCCCCCCCGGGAGGAGGAAGGGGCGTCGGGGGCGCGTGCACGGGCCGGGCGCTGGCCAGTGGGGAGGCGACACGTGGTCGTCCCTGCGTGGCCGTGTCGCCGCCGTGGGGGCTGGCGGTGCCCGCCCCGGCCTCCGTGACCCTCCGAGCTCGCCGCCTGGAGGCTTGGCACCCCGCAGGGCCCGTGCCCCGCTGCAGACCACCGGGGACCGGCTGGCACGGTGCAGCCCACCCCAGCCGGGCGCACGCGCGGGCCTCGCCTCTGCCCATCAGGGCTGGTGGTTTTATTTTATTTTTATTTTCCTCTGCTGTTCTTGCACTGGTGTCTGGGCGGGCGTCCTGCAGACGGGCTGTCCCTGCACCGGTGTCCGTGCACCGTCCTGATGTCCAGACCCTCCCCACCCTCGCAGCCCGAGCTCGGGTGAAGCCCCCCAGGGAAGCCGGCCTGGTCTCTGCTCACAAATGCCTCAAACCCCACCAGCCTGGCTTCCTTTCTGTCCCCAGCCAGCCCTTCCCCGGCTCCCAGATTCTTCTTCTGCCCGTCTTTCTCCCCAGCTCTCCCTTCCTTCCTTCCCCACCCCCCCCCAACCGTCTTAGGGACCCCAGATCATTGCTCCACCCCTGATTTTTCTTTTCTTTTCTTTTCTTTTCTTTTCTTTTCTCTTTTCTTTACTTTTCTTTTCTTTTTTCTTTTCTTTTCCTATTTTATTTCTTTTTGGGTCCCACCCGGTGATGCTCAGGGCTGACTCCCGGCTCTGCACTCAGGAATCACTCCTGGTGGTGCTCGGGGGACCCCATGGGATGCCGGGGATTGAACCCAGGTCAGCCGCTATGCCAGGCCAACGCCCTCCCTGCTGTACTATGGTTCCAGTCCCTGCACGATTTTTTTTTTTTTGGCCTCTGCGGAGTTCCATCCCGGATTCCCTCTGACAGCCTTCTGGAGTCACTGAATCAATACCTGTGTGTTGTTCTTGGCTGCTGAGGGAGAACAGAGCAAACTGAAGGTCACGTGCCATCTCGCGGAGTCTGGGAACAGGAACAGAGGGCAGGGGAGTCTCTGGCCTCACTCCGACTCTACCTTCCCGCCCAGCCTCACCGGGGCTGTCAACCAGAGCGCTGCCTTTTTCTCCGCCCCCCCTCAACCTAGTATGCGAAGAATCGGTTACCCCCCCAAAAAAAAGTCCTAAATGGGGGCAGTTGACACAGAGGAGGGGAAAGTTGCCGAATATTGAGAAGAAGGAGAAAAACTTTTATTTATTTAATTTATTTATTTTTGCTTTGTTGGGTCCCACCTGGCGATGCTCAGGGCCGACTCCCGGCTCTGTGCTCAGGAATCACTCCTTGGCGGTCATCCCTATGGGATGCCGGGGATCGAACTCAGGTCGTTGGCCGCATGCCAGACCCGCATTGCTCCAGCCTCTCGTTGTCTCACTTTTCCAGCTGCGATTTCCAGCTCCGTCCCCGATGTCCAGGGGCCCGTCCTGACTTTCCAGGGGCGCCTCGGAGGCTACCACTCTCGTAGTCCTGCCTGGGGGCGCGTGTCGGGTGCGAGGGGAGGGACGTGCCAGGGAGAGGGGCGCCCATTAGCGGCGTCCAGCCCGGCCCCCGCTGTGCTTCTGCCCTGGCCATCGTGTGAAGTGGCACGGCTGGACTCTGAGTAATTCCTGCCCCTTGCCCGTGACCCTGGCCAGCGTGTGAAGTGGCCCAGCTGGACTCTGCTGCCCGCTGGCCGTGGTCTCTGTGCTCCAGGACACGGCCTGGCCACGGACCAAGGCCAGTGCAGATACTCTCTTCAGAGCCCTTTACCGGTTTTTGGGTTTTTCTTTTTTGGCTTTTTGGGTCACTCCTTGGCGGTGCTCGGTGGACCCTAGGGGATGTCGGGAATCGAACCCGGGTCGGCCGAGTGCCAGGCAAACGTTTGCCCCTCCGTGTTGAGCGATTGCTCTGGCCCCCAGAATGACCCAAAGGCTCACTGGCCAGGCACACGTGCCTGGTGGCTGCCCCCGAGAGCAGCACGGTTCTAGAACGTTCTCCGGAGGGAATCCCAGATCCAGCTGCTGGAGGTGGCGACCACGCAGCCGACGGACGAGGGTTCCAGGAAGATCCTCGATTCATAAACGCAACCTCAAAGGTTCTGGATTCGGGTTCCCGGCCGGCCAGAGGAAGGACCGTCTCTCCCGCTTTCTCCCCTCATTCCCGGAGCCCCTGCAAGGCGCCTCGTTGTCGGGCCCGGCTGTTTACTAGCTGCCGCACCCGTCGCCCCGGGATCTCAGCCCTCTGGAGGGAATTCCCTGCACGGGGTTTCCCGTAGGAGCCTCTGACGCACAGGGACAGGAGGGAAGCTGGCAGGAGGTTGCACAATTTCCCATGAGACTCGAGGGTCTGTGTGCCTGGGCACTAACCATTGAGCCATCCTACACTCCCCCTCAGCCGTGCTCCCCGCACGCTCCATCTTTCTTTCTGTTCATTGCTGGGCACATCCCCCACCCCCGCCCCATCCTGATCAGCAGCAACTCCCAGCTCAGTGCTCGGCAGACTAAGCAGTACTGAGACTCGAATCCAGGCCTCCTGCATGCAAAGCCTGAAGGACTGAGCACAGGTCTTGCACACGGGGGGGCCCAGGTCCTCCTGGAGGCCCCGTGTGTTCCCTGAGGACGGCCCGGCCTGGCCCCAACCAAAGGGCCCGTTAGGTTTAGAGCGGGTGCCAGGAAATGCACTAATGTACGAGCTGAGCACAAGCCCCCAAAAAAGGGCTCTGGGGGGCTGGAGCCGTAGCCCAGCGGGGAGGGCTTTTGCCTGGCACGCGGCCGACCCGGGTTCGATCTCCGGCATCCCCTAGGGCCCTCTGAGCACCACCAGGAGTGATCCCTGAGTGCAGAGCCGGGAGTCAGCCCTGAGTGTCGCCGGGTGTGACCTGACAATCAAAACATCAAATAAAAGTGACCATCGTGTGGGAAGAACTTTCCTCACCCTCCCCTCAACTCCTGTCACCCGCCCCAGGGCTCACAGAGCACCCCTGTTCCGCTTCCTTATTTGACATGTTCCCATCTGTCAATAGGATCTCTGACACAATATTGATTCTCTCCACCTCGGCAAATGCCACGGCAGAGCAGGAGGAGGGCAGAGTCACTGCACGGTTCAGTCCCTGCGCCAGAGAAATGGGCCGGCGAGGAGGGCACTTCCCAGGCACAGGGGCCGACCTGGTTCCATCCCCCGCATCCCAGTTTGCTCCCTTGAGCCAGCCACGTGTGATCCCTGAGCACCGAGCCAGGAGTCAGCTCTGAGCACCGAGCCAGGAGTCAGCCCTGAGCACCGAGCCAAGAGTCAGCCCTGAGCACTGCCAGGTGTGGGCCCCAAGCTAATACCTAAACAGATAAAATCGCCTGCACCCAAACACCGTTGTTCATGTAACAGATGTGCTGAGAGAAGCCAAACTGTAACATGGGATGGGTCTGGGGTGCCTCAGTTTCCGTGAGGTGCCTCACTGGCCCTAAAATAAACGCACCCCATTTTGTCAGAGCTGGAGTTCAGCTCTGTGACTTCTCCCAAGGACAAAAATGCCAGCACTGGGGCTAGAGCCATAGCACAGAGGGGAGGGCGTCTGCCTGGCACACGGCCGACCCGGGTTCGATCCCCGGCATCCCATAGGGTCCCCCGAGCACCGCCAGAAGTGATCCCTGAGTGCAGAGCCGGGAGTCAGCCCTGAGCATCGCCGGGTGGGACCCCAAGACAAGTGTATTCACAACCGACCCATTATGACCATTTTTTATCCCTCCCCACCCACCCCCTGCGTGCCTGGACCCCCCTCCAGATGACGGGTCTGTAAAATCTTGGGGTTACCTCTTCAGCTTTGGTGGCCGGAAACAGAATTCCCGTTATGTTGTCTCGTGTTTTGCTTTTGAGAAGGGAAAAAAAGAGAAATTCCTTCCCAGGGAGGGTGTGGGGTGTGGAATTATTCCCCAGGGTCTACACCGTTGGCTGCGGAAAAATTCGTTCTGGAGGCTGAAGTGAGTTTTTCTCAAGCACTAACTGGTGTTGGCCGCTGGTCATGTTCCCGCTGACCTTACAGACAGCGAGTGCGTCCGTCCGCCGGACTGACGAGGTTATAATTAACCTCGGTCCTGGGGAAGGAGTCGCCGGCCAGCTGGGGGGGCTGGAACATGGTGGGGAGCCCTGGCTTTGGGCTCCAGCACCTCATGGCCCCCGCGACCAGCCTCAGGAGTAGACCCTGAAACTAACAAAAAACACCTAGGGGATGACCCGGGTTCGATCCCCGGCATCTCCTAGGGTCCCCCGAGCACCGCCGGGAGTGATTCCTGAGTGCAGAGCCAGTAGTCAGCCCTGAGTGTGGCCCCAGGTGTGGCCCCAAACCGACCAAATCTCAGTCTCAAACTTCAGTGCTCACCTGTGAAGCTGCCAATGGACAGAAAAATACCTCTACCCTCCCCCCCATGGAAGAAAAAGCTACAACCTCCCCCATGAGATTTAGGCAGTACCATGGAATGGAGGTGCGGCCTTAAATTCGTACAAGCAGGTACCACTTGTGGCAATACTGGTGAAATGAGATGCTATTCCATGGAATGTTCTGGGAAAAAAAAGTTTCCCATTCCTGGGAGCCACCACCAAGTGCTGTGTGTCTGAAGACAATGCACTTCTTTTGTATTCCGGGATGTGGCAGGTAGGGTCACTGTGTTTTGAGTGGATGTGGTCCAAGTGGTCATTGTTTTGGGGGGGATGTAGCCCAGGGGGGTCACTGTGTTCTGGGGGATGTGGTCCAAGTGGTCACTGTGTTTTGGGGGGATGTGGCCCGGGGGGTCACTATGTTCTGGGGGGATGTGGCCCTGGGGGGGGTCGCTGTGTTCTGGGGGGGGATGTGGCTTGGAGTCACTGTGTTCTGGGGAGATGTGGCCCTGGGGGGGTCACTGTGTCCTGGGGACATGTAGCCCCAGGGATCACTGTGTTCTGGCGGGGGGGATGTAGAGAAAGCTCGGGGCCCTTGGAGGAAGCCCGGGGCCCCAGCGGACACCAGCCAGGGCTCCCATTTTCCTGATGACAGCGGACTCCAAATGCCATCGCAGGCCTGGCTATGACTCAGCACCCCCCACCCGGGGCGGGGTGGGGGCAGCTCCACTGTGACATTTGCTCAGAGGAGAACGCCCCCGCCCCTCGTTCCAAACACAGGGAGCCGGGACGTGGCTTTCATTATCGGTTTTACTACTGGGACGCTGGTGCCGGGCACAGTAAACACTGCTGGGCCGTGTCTGAGGGTCATTTCCCTGAGAACGTCAGGAGGGGGGCGGGGGCCTGCAGACCGGTTCCCCAGAGCTGTGGGGCTCCAGGGGGTGCCTCCTCGCACCCCTCTGTCCACCCCTTCCTCCAGGAAGCCCTGATTATTATTTTTTTTGGGGGGGGAAGCACATTCCCTTTGCAGATTGAAATGCTAAGTTAGCACAGAAAGTGCTAGAACTCGGGGCACCCTCCCCCAAACCACATAGTCCCCCGGGTGTCCCCAAGCCCCGAGCCCCGAGCTGGGAGCAGCCTCTGAGCCCCCCCTTGCTGTCCCCACCCCCCCACCCCCGACCCAACAAACTAAAACTTTGACGTGTCAACTTTGTCCGGAAGAGCTTTGGTCCCCCAAAGTCTCCAATCACGATCCCGGAATTTGGGGCTTTTCATAGGGCGGGTCTCTGGGGCCTCGGTGTGACTCATGGCCTGAATTACGTGTCCTGGATTCCGGGGTCCGACAAGGATGAAGTGTCCCACCGTGAAGGGTATGGGTTGTTTCCCTCCCTCCTTCCCTCGTTCCTTCCTCCTTCCTTCCTTTCTTTTTTCCTCCTTCCTCCCTCCCTCCCTCCCTCCCTCCCTCCTTCCTTCCTCCTTCCTTCCTTTCTTTCTTCTTTCCTCCTTCCTCCCTCCCTTCCTCCTTCCTTCCTTCCTTTCTTTTTTCCTCCTTCCTCCCTCCCTCCCTTCCTTCCTTCCTTCCTTCCTTCCTTCCTTCCTTCCTTCCTTCCTTCCTTCCTTCCTTCCTTCCTTCCATCTTTCCTTCCTTCCCTCCCTCCTTCATTCCTTTCTTCTTCCCTCTCTTCCTTCCTTCCTCCCTTCCTTCCCTCCCTCCTTCATTCCTTCCCTCCTTCATTCCTTCCTTCTTCCCTCCTTCCCTCTTTTCTTCCTTCCATCCCTCCCTCCTTCCTTTCTCCCTTCTTTGTTCCTCCCTTCCCTCCCATCTTCCTTCCTCCCCCCTTCCTGTTTCTGTGGGAATGAGGAGATCCCTTATTCCCTCTGACGACCTTCCCCGGGTCTCGCATTCACTGCGGGAGGCAGAGACGTGCTCAGGCCCAATTACCGCATGTGGCGTGGCCTAGACCCACCATCTGCCCCCACAACGGGTGGCGCCTCCATCACTGTCCCGGGGCCTTCACCCCTGTCCCCCCTCCCCCTCCCTCCCTCTCTCCTCCCAGTCTGTTCCTCTCTCAGGAAGCCTCCAGGCTCCGACACACCAAGGACGTTTCCTCCGAGTCCCCGGAAGGAGAGCGATCCCCGCACTCGCAGCCCCACAGCACATGGAAACCAGAGGCCGGCAGCCACGTCCGCAGCCTGTGCACACGTGCACACACACACACGCACACACGCATGCACACACGCACACACACACACACACACACACCCTGATTGCAGGCTCCCAGCACCCCTGTGGACGGATGTCGGGCTCTGAAGAAATGGTGCCGTTGGTCTACCAGGTGGTCAAGCTGGATTTCCATTTGCATTCTTTTATTTTGGAGGGCGGGGGTCACACCCAGTGGTGCTCAGGGCTGACTCCCAGCTCTGTGCTCAGGGCTGACTCCCGGCTCTGTGCTCAGGGCTGACTCCTGGCTCAGTGCTCAGGGCTGACTCCCGGCTCAGTGCTCAGGACTCACTCCCGGCTCTGTGCTCAGGGCTGACTCCCGGCTCAGTGCTCAGGGATCACTCCCGGCTCAGTGCTCAGGAGGGACTCTCGGCAGTGCAGGGGATTGAACCGGGGTGGCCCTCACTCCAGACGATCTCACCGACCCCAGCCCAGCCTCCCCGTGGGAGGAAACGTGGGCACACACGGACCCCCCAGCTCGCTCCTCCCTCCCGAGCTATAGCCCCGGACACCCCCCAACACCGGAGCCGAGGTCCCCAGGCCTGGTGCAGGCCCGCAGGTGCCCACCGAGGAAGGAGTCGCTTGGGGGGGGAGGGGGACTGTCGGGCAGTGGCCCGGGGCAGGGCCTGTGGTGAAGGGCCGGGTGTCCCGGGGCTACTTCCGGGCCGGCTCGGGGCCGTGCCCCTCATCCTGGGGGCCCCGGGGCTCGGGCGGCTGCTGAGCGCCCTCCACCACCCACTGGCACTCGAACACGCGGAGCGCACGGCCCTCCCCGGCCCTGCCCTGGGGGCCCCACTGAGCCTCCCCCTGCGCGGGCTCCTGGGCCTCTGCCGGCCCCGGGCTGGGGGCTGGGCTGGGGGCCGCCCCCTCTGCTTCCTCTGCCGGGCCCCCCCGGGCTGCGTCTCCGTCGGCCTCCAGGGGGCCGGGACCTCCGGGGAACTCAGTGGTCAGCACCAGCAGGTCCCGGAGCTCGGCCAGGGAACCCGAGGCAGGCGAGGCCTCTGGCAGCCCGGGCAGGGGCTCCGGGGGGTCCGGGAGTGCCCCCGACGCCAGCTCCGCAGCCCCCACTGGAGGGTCCCCGGGGTCCCCGTCCTGCTCTGGCGGGGGGCTGGGCCCCGCGGGGGTCGGGCCCTCGGGAGGCCGCGTGTCCTCCGGGCCCTGGAAGACGTCGTTGCTCTCAGGCGTGCCCGGCGGCAGGGCTGGGGGGGCGCGGGCAGGGCTGGACCGGCCCGAGCCCGAGGGCGTCCCCAGGTCGGCCAGGCTGGACACGCTCTCGCTGGGCAGGGCCGCGCCGTCGTCCAGCAGGTTGTGCCTCTTTAGGCTGGCGGCCTCCTGGATCACTAGGGGGCGTCGGGACACAGAGCAGGCCCTGAGCATCGGCCCGGCCTCACGTGGGGTCCCACCTTCTGGCCCAGCGCCTCCTCTCCCAGGCAGCCCTCCCATCTCAGGGCCCCGCCTGCCCCGGCTTCCCTGCCTTCATTCCGTCACACCACGGCACACACAGGCCTGGCTCTGCCCGGGGCAGGTGGGCCACTGCGGGGGGCCACACAATAATCTGGAGAGGCGGGTGGGAGACGCACACAGGGTGCGTGTGTGAGGTCGCGTGGCTCATGTATGAGTATGCGACCCTGAACTGTCAGCCCACCGCCGCCCAGAGGCAGACCTCCCACATGAGGCAGTGCTCCCTCATGGAGGCAATGCTCCCACACGGAGGTGGTGCTCCCACTTGAGGTGGTGCTCCCACATGGAGGTGGTACTCGCACAGGGAGGCGGTACTCCCACACGGAGGCAGTGCTCCCACTTGAGGTGGTGCTCCCTCCCGTATGGAGGCAGTGTTCCCACACAGAGGTAGTGCTCCCGCACAAGGTGGTGCTCCCACGCAACGGAACTGCGGGGACAATCAAACCCTCTCCCGTGCAACATTGCACAGATGATCACAGATGGTCTCTGCTGAGGGCAAGCAGTTTGGCTCTGGGCGGGATCTCTGATCCATATGTGATCTCTGGTCCATGTGGGATCTCTGCTCCACGAGGGATCTATGATCCATACAGGATCTCTGCTCTGTGCAGGATCTCTTCTCTCCATGGATCTCTGATCCATGAGGGATCTATGATCCATACAAGATCACTGCTCTGTGCAGGGTCTCTGACCCATGTGGGATCTCTCCTCTGTGTGGGATCTCTGATTTATTCAGGATCTCTACTGTGTGGGATCACTGCTCTGTGCTGGATCTCTGATACATTACAGGATCTCTGCTCTGTGTGGGATCTCTGCTCCGTGCTGGATCTCTCTTCTGTACAAGATCTCTGCTCCACGAGGGATCTATGATCCATACAGGACCACTGCTCTGTATGAAATCTCTGATCCATGCGAGATCTCTCCTCTGTGCGGGATCTCTCCTCTGAGTGGGATGTCTGCTCTGTGCGGGATCTATGATCCATGAAGGATCTATGATCCATACAGGATCACTGCTCTGTATGAGATCTCTGATCCATGTGAGATCTCTCCTCTGTGCGGAATCTCTGATCCACACAGAATCTCTGCTCCGTGCGGGATCTTTCCTCTGTGTGGGATCTCTGACCCGTGCAGCATCTCTGTCGCACCCCGAGGGTCTCCCGCCCACTGACCTGGCAGCTGACGTGCAGGGCTCGGGTTCACCCCCTGGACTCAGCGCTCTGGACCGGGTCAGACCCGCTTTCCCTGTTTCTCCCCCAGTTCAGTGGCGACTGTCACCGGGTCCCAGTTAGAGCCCAGCCCCGCCTGTGCAGAATGCAGCCCACGCGGGGCACACGCGGCCGAGCTCGGCACTGCACAGCCTGGGGCCAGCACGCGGACAGACGGACGGACGGCCGGCCGGCCGGCCTGGACGGGAGCCGGCCCTCACCTTTCAGGACCTCGCCCAGCAGCATCTCGTGCAGGATCTCCTCGTAGATGTTCTCCACGTGGATCACGCCCATGTGGTCGGCGAAGATGAACTGCTCGTAGTTCTGCAGTTCCTGGAGCGCGAGACAGAGGAGCAGGAAGGGGGTGGGAAGGGGAGGGCAGAGAGAGGAGAGGTGACCGGGCTGGCGGGACCCCGAGCCACTGGTCACGCCCTTCCCATTCCCGACACTGTTCCCTGCACTGGACACAGGCGTGAGATCTCGGCGACCTCCAGGTCTGGTCTGGGGGTGCCGGGACCCCCTTCCCCCCCACCCAGCAGGACCCACATCCTTCTTCCTCTTCTGCTTCTAGATGCCAAGGGTGCCAAGGCATAAGACACCACCAGCAAATTCAAATTGTGTATATATTTATTGTCACGTTCTGGCCTTTTGGGTCCCACCCGGCGATGCTCAGGGCTGACTCCCGGCTCTACACTCAGGGATCACTCCTGGCGGTGCTCGGGGGACCCTATGGGATGCCGGGGATCGAACCCGGGTTGGCCACGTGCCAGGCCAACGCCCTCCCCACTGGGCTATCACTGGGACTCCCCGTGTTTATTTAAAAGAAGCCGATGCTGAAGAGAGAGATTCACCGCTGTGCCCGCACCCAGACGGGTCATCTCCCTGGCCCCTCCCTCAGCCAGGGGCCCCATCCCCAGAGCGGAACAGCGAGCCCCCACACCGCCTTGGGGTGCCGCAGGAAATATCCACGCGGGGAGCGGGGCCGCCCCCAGAGGCGGGGTCCCGACAAAGCGGGCCCAGGGTGGCACAGAGACAAACACACCCGCGCCCAGTAAATGCCAGGCAGGAGCGGGGGGGGGGTGTCACAAGCCAAGGCCTGGGGGTCGGGCTGAGCGCGGGGGCTGCGGGTTGGGGGCCGGGGGCGGGGCCTGGGGGCCGGGGGCGGGGTCTGGGGCCGGGGGTCGGGGTCTGGGGGCTCTTACCGGCTTGCAGGCGGCTGCCAGGCCCCTCCGAAGGACGGGCAGTGCCACCTGCACGAGCGCCCCCTGGCACAGCCGCTTGCGGACGCTGCTGCTGTCGTAGTCGTATTGCTGCGGGGGAGAGACGAGGTGAGGGGGACCCCTGGCCCCAGGAGCACCGAGCACCGAGCACCACCCTGTCCCCACCCCGCCCTGGACATGGGGGAGCGTTTCTGGGGGCCCCAAGAGTTTGTTTTTCTTTCTCTGGCCGGACGCGTGGCTGGGACCCGAGTCCAGGCGGCTCCTCCGGAGCCCAGAGCTGGGCAGGGGGCTTGGCTGGGGGTTGGGGGGCTACACCCGGAGTTCTCTCTTGTTTTCTTCTTTGCTTTTTGGGTCCCACCCGGCAATGCTCAGGGCTGACTCCCGGCTCCGCACTCAGGGGTCACTCCTGGCGGGGCTCGGGGGACCCTACGGGATGCGGGGGGGGAGTAGGGGGCCACGGGGGGCGGGGGGGTCTCTGCAAAGCCGTTGGTTGGAAGCTCCCAACTGAGAAAGCGAGAGCAGGCGATGCCCATAGTGGCCACTAGGTGGCAGACGCGGCACAGCCGTGAGCCCTGGGGGCGGGGGGCAGACGGCACGGGGCGGGCGGGGGTGTCTCAGTCCCACCCCCCAGCCCGAGCCCCCCACACCCCTGCACCTTACCTTCAGGACTCGGAGCTTGACCTTCTCGATGGCGGCTGCGGCCTTGGAGGCCTCCCCTTGGAGGTGGGGCGCCAGCAGCTCCTGGAACGTGTACACGGCGTCCCCCATCAGCTGGGGGGAGAGGACGCGGTCAGGGCTCGGGCCCACACCCGGGCGGCGCCCACCCCCATGCCCCACATCGGGAGACCCTGCGGCACACCCCGGGATCAGCCAGAGGCCAGACATGCAGGCTTACACGCACACACACACACACACACACACAGAGTCACGCATGCACACAGAAGCACGCAGACACACGCATTTCAGCACACCCATGTATGCAGCTCACACAGACACATGCACACATACTCATGCAGTCACACAGGCACACAGCAGCACAACCAGACACATTCACGTACACAGGTGTGCAGACAGACACACGTGATATAAATATAGGTGCACATGAGTGCATGCACACACATGCACATGTGCCCACACATGCACACAGACAGACATGCACATCCAGGCACACAGCTGCTGATACATGTACTAAGAAATACACATGTGCACATGCACATATGTATACAATCATGTACTCATGCTCACCCATGCACACTGGCAGACACATCCAAGCACACAGGTAGTCACATGTGTACCATAAAAGTACACACATGCATACATGCATTGCACACACATGTACACATGCTCACAATGCACACAGGCACACACCCAAGCACACAGGTGCTCACACGTGTACCATATAAGTACACACACAAATACATACATACATGCATTGCACACACATGTGCACGTGCTCACACATGCACACTGGCAGACACACATCCAAGCACATAGGTGCTCACACGTGTACCATAAAAGTACACACGCGCACACACATGCATACATGCACTGCACACACATGTACACATGCTCACACATGAGCACAGGCAGCCACACTCCCAAGCACACAGGTGATCGCATGTGCACCACATGAACACGTGAGCACACGCATGCACACGGGTGGCGCGCACCTCCTGCATGTGGCTCTGGGCTCGCTGCGCC